>NC_056741.1:1761612920-1761715420 GCF_019279795.1 Protopterus annectens | reverse complement strand
TAGGAGGAAAGGTGGTGGATTACATGTAAAGAATAATGACAACAATTAAGAGTCATAAACAGCATGTACCTCAGGCAATGTGTATGAACACATATGCTCTGAGTCTGTCAGTTTGTCAGGTTAATAGCACCAATAATTTAAATGTGTCCCTGATGTTTTTATGCAGTGTCTCTGATTCAGTCTTCATTTTTCCCCAATTGTATAAGAGGTCTGATAGGGACAGAAAGCGCATATTCCGCTGACTACCTTAGAAAGATGATAGAATAATAGGTATGCAGTCGCATGACTCGGCTGACGGATGTGGGTCCCAAAACCTAATTACTTGTCTGTATTGAAGAGTCTCAGTTCCCATGTATCAGCCAGACAGGTGCAGATTGTAAGAGGAACACACAAATAATATGAATAAAACACTGGACAGGCTGCTGATTCCGTAGAGTTGAACGGCATGCCGTCGCCTAATGGGCAGCCATTACCGATACTGTAGGCATGTAATCCGATGTAATAGGCATCACAAGGTAATATTGTGGCCCTTGCTCCCACCCAGGGGTGTGAATGTCAGATGCAAGCACCAATGTCAGTGCATTTGCAAGTGCAGGAGCGAGCAGGTATAAGCCTGTTTGGCCACCAGTATGCGAGTATTACACTGGTAAAGCAATGTAGAGGCTGAGTGTAAGAAGCGGTAACCAGAGGTTAGCATTGCTTAACACCACTCAAACCCACGCACACCCGCTTACAACTGTTTTAATGTGCTTTAATCCCTCCGTATCCAATTACCTTGTTCTGCCCTGCAACAAAATAAATGGCCTCTGCAAGGCTCGGAACCAGGACCCTGCACACACAGCTAATGTGATTTACCAATACACCATGGCAGATGTACAGACATCGAACATTACCACAAACATATCATACAGCGCAGTCATTCAACAGTATAGGAATGTATCCTATCATGTAGATGTATGTGTGAGTGTTTATGTCGAGCATATAGGTACATACATATATAGAGATATATCAGGAACATACCATGTGGCAACAAAGCATTACAAACAAATGAAAAGGGAAACACCAGCAACGCCTGTATTATGTAGTGGTGTTGTCCTATGTAATATCAAGACTCCCTCAGACAGACATGTGTCATTCATACACGCAAACAGTTGTACATTGGCCTTATACGTCACTCTGTGCATGTAATGTACATTAACATAACAGTACCTGTCCAATCATTATGTGAGAACAGTACTCTTGCAAGGTGCTGTGTGCAACATCATCATCATGATAAAGCTAAATGGGGTAACCATTGAGGGACCGGTAGTGTTGTGTGTACAATGGGGTCATCCACATCATGTGTGCCTGGACCATTTAAGAGTGATGTGCATACCATGATCGTGCGCCTGAGGGACAGGGGTGAGGATAACAGTAGTATGTTGTGATGCATATTACAAGAGTTACATGTGTCCAGTGGGCACATGTGTGAAATGGACAGCTATGTATGGGGCAAATGTTGTCATAGGAACCGATTGGCCTTATGTTTCCAACAGTGGGATGTGGGGGATGGAGAATAGGTATGCCCGTGGAGGATAAGTAGGGTAGGATCACAGAAAAGACAGCATACATGGTATATGACACATGTGGGAGGATACACTTCGGACGGGGATGGGTATTCGGCATTCACAAGCCCATGTGAACAGTGGTACGGAGGTCCCCAGCCATAGGCAGCCACCACTGCACCAAAACAACTGCAAAGGAGGCAGTGCTGGGGGCTGTCCAGGAGGGGCAGCCTCACACTGTAAATGTGACACTCCACCCTTGAGCTTGCGTATCTGGCTTCAGAACCCCTTATTGAGCCCCCAACGTACCACGTCTGGGACTGCACGACAGCAGACATGTTCCTGTCTGGCCCTGCTCCCAGGGAGACATGCCCCATCCTCAGTGGTGGTACCACCAGAAGGTGGTGCAGAGCCAACAGAGGTTGAGGTCCAAGGCTGGGCCCTAGATGTGCTGGTGCCCAGTGCCATGGTCATCTGAAGTGGGACAGGAGGTTCTGCCATGACCTCCAAACCCATACAGCCTATGGTGTTGCAGTTTAAACACACATATGGCTTAGTAATAGACAACAGCATTCAGGATTACTTACAACAATATGCATAGATATGATCATCAACCCAACACAACAGATGGTATACATTTGCAGAGGGAGCACAACACATGCATATATACTGCATGCCATCTGTACAATGTGTAGAAGATGTGTGACTGCAGCTATAAACAGGTTTCCATTATTGGCTTGTCACTGGGAACCCCAGACAGTGTTTGTCATACCAGTGTTTCATGTGACATATGCCCAGTTAGGGATGCGATGGCATTAACACATCCCTATCACCATGTACTGGCTGCAATCCTCACACTATGCTCCTGCTGTGCATAGATGTGTGTTCAGTGTGTAACACAGGAAACAAATGGTTCCACACACTGACCAGTCCACAGAAGGCCCTACAGATGGGGGTCCCTCATGAACAGAGCACTGTAATGTCTGTATTAAAACATGCAGAATAGCCATTACCACACAAAGCATGTTAAACAGGCAGTAGTCTCAATGCAGCATAGCTACACTTACATGCTGTAGTCATGTCTGGCACATCATCCTTCTGTCTTTAGGCTATTTCATACTGTGTATGATGTTTGAGGAACATCCAGATATTATCTGTGATGTCATTTCAAAACACCACATCCAGGTACCACTCACAGCGACTGTCATGGCCAAACACCAACATGATGTTCCTAGATAATGTATTGTGTTTATCATGCAAATGGCTATGGGAACATCATCACAGCTGTTCCACATGCATTCAGCTAGAGGAGGACTGCAACAGGTGCTGAGGCCATTACCTGATCATGTCCATCACTTACAATACACATGCTGCCGCTGAGCAGGTGTACACCACCACACCCACCAGAGAGTGTGTGGGAGGGACAGACAAAGTACATCAGAGAAGGGCTTGGAGACTAAAACCTAAGCATCGTCTGTCACATGCCTACCAATACAGGGGTCAAACCCTTGACTGACTAGTCATTACTATAACATTTGCATGCAGTTACTACATGTGCCACAAAGCTGACATGTTGCTGTGCTGTAAGAATATATATGTGTGTTGGTGAGAGACATCTGCAACAGAGATATAGTAGACATACATTAGGTGTAGCACACATGGCTGTCCATGTGAACGGATGCCATTGTCACACAACCACACTCTCTAATGAACTTGCATTGAGACTCCTTGCCAGGGCCACAAATACACTCCCTAACTACTTAGTTTGCCACACTGTAGTAATGCACAGAACTACATGCACCACAGGGGATATCTGGAGGTTCTGTGGGCTAGAGCATGTGAGTGTGTTTGACATCTGTTGGTATGCCAATGAGGGTTATACTGGGAGTGAATGTTGTTGGGAGCATCATAACCCACACGCAGACACAAGGTGCCAGTACTGACATGCATGTATGCTTCATGGGTGTGTAGTGGTTGGCTGTGCAAGATGGCTGTACAAGGCTGGGTGAGGGGTAATCCTTGGCATCGTGTCACCTGACAATGGTGTGCAGTGTGGTACAGGGGTGTAGTGTCTGCAATGTCCCACACAGATGGGTACCGCATGAACTGCCCTGACATTCTGGTTACCATTGTGTATGGCCATAGCTTTGCATTGCATGCCATGTCTGTGTTTGATAGTCCTTGACATATACATTGCCTGGGATGTGCATGTCCCACAATACTGTACAATGAAATGTACAGGTGTACCTGCTTTGGCAGGCACATGTTGTGTACACAGACTGTTATCCTCCGATATGCCAATACTGGCCTGGTGTGGTGAAGCCTGTTTATAGTCAGCAGGTTGACCCTGCACCTGCATTGATAGCATCATACAGGTATTCCCTGGTGTCAGTGGCATTGGTCCCTACAGGGCACATGTACGGCATTGTATGGCCTCTGTGGATCACATTTGATGGCACCACATATGTTGCAGGCATCCAGTGGGGAACATAGTGAAGGTACATTGTCCACAATTATATACCTATTGTACCACTCTACAGGGTGCCATGTCCTCTGCAGCCCACTGCAATCACACCATGCTTACTATCTGTCATCAATGTGCATGGTACTAGCAACATAACGGGATATCCTAGGCAAGTGTGTTTGTGTATGACACATGGGTTCAGGACATATACCGGGTACTAGTAGGGTTGCATACTTTGTTCACCAGGCCTTTTGCCACATGTAGGGTATGGCTTGCCAACACAGTCCCGTAGCTGACTGACATCTGTACTCCTCGTGAGGTGGCCATTGTGTCATAAGACGGACACCATATAGGAAAACTACAACATCCACTCCTCAACATGTCCAGTGGTTAGACACTAACAGCCACCTCCACACATGCTCTGACAGCCAAACACACACATTTGGTGAATACTGGGTAACAGTACTCCTAGAGGTGCATTTATATGTGGCTGACATCAGCAGGATTGACATAGGTGGCCATGTGATTTGTACAGAAAGTGCATACTCTACAAAGCATTGTACTTATCTCATGCAGAGAGAGACACACACACACACACACACACACACACACACACACACACACACACACACACACACACACACACACACAGTTGGCAAGTCTGTGATTAGAACACTGACCTAATTACTTTATCACACTAGAGCATTACACAGTTATAGAATACGCTACTGAGATTACTGGGTCACAGCACTCCCAGAGGTGTATTTCTAGATGGGTGACATCATCAGCCTTGCCAAAGTTGGGTATAGGAATTGTACGGAGAGTGAGTAGTCTAAAAGCATTGTTCTGTCTTCAGGCAGACAGAGACACACACACACAGTTAGCAAGTCTGGGATTAGAACACTGACCTAAGTACTTTATCACATTACAGCACTTACACAGTTACAGAATGAGATACTGAGATTACTCGGTCATAGCAATCCCAGAGGTGTATTTCTAGGTGGGTCACATCATCAGCCTTGCTAAAGTTGGGTATAGGAATTATATGGAGTGTGAGTAGTCTAAATGCATTGTTCTGTCCTCAGTCAGCTGGAGACACACACACACACACACACACACACACACACACACACACACACACACAGTTGGCAAGTCTGGGATTAGAACACCGACCTAACTACTTTATTACATTAAAGCATTATGCAGTCACAGAATGTGCTACCGAGATTACTGGGTCCTAGTACACCCAGAGATGTATTTCTAGGTGGGTGACATCATCAGCCTTGCCAAAGTTGGGTATAGGAATTATATGGAGTGTGAAGTCTAAAAGCATTGTTCTGTCCTCTGGCAGACAGAGACTCACACACACACACACAGTTGGCAAGTCTGGGATTAGAACACCAACCTAACTACTTTATCATACTACAGCATTACACAGTTACAGAATGCGCTACCAAGATTACTGGGTCACAGCACTCCTAGAGGTGTATTTCTAGGTGGGTGACATCATCAGGCTTGCCAAAGTTGAGTATAGGAATTGTATGGAGTGTGAGTAGTCTAAAAGCATTGTTCTGTCCTCAGGCAGACGGAGACATACACACACACAGTTGGCAAGTCTGGGATTTGAACTCTGACATAATTACTTTACCACAATACAGCATTATGCAATTACAGAACACGCTACCAAGATTACTGTATCATAGCATGCCCAGAGGTGTATTTCTAGGTGGGTGACATCAACAGCCTTGCCAAAGTTGGGTATAGGAATTGTACAGAGTGTGAGTAGTCTAAAAGCATTACTCTGTACTCAGGCAGACGGAAGTACACACACACACACACACACACACACACACACACACACACACACACACACACACACACACACCCGTGGTGGGATCAGAGCACCTGCCTATCTACAGATCACTATTACAGTACTACATAGTTACAAGTCACGCTACAGAAACTACACACTTCAAGGATGTCATTATCACCTTCTAGCAATGCAGACATCAACAGGGATGCTGGCAGTTAAGATGTACATACCTGTGAACCTGTGTTTAAAGTAGGAATCCATCCTGAACTGGAGTATGCCCATCTGTGGAATGGATGACTACTATCACTATACAGCATTATAATGGCCATGCTCATACACATAGAGGCACATAACCGGCACAAGGTGTCAGTGGGCATGCTCACACATTTAGTAGCACAGGGCTGTTTGGAATGCACTATGTCTCCAACTACACAAGGTTATACTGGGCATGCTCATACACTTAGTAGCACAGGGCTATTTGGGATGCACTCTGATTCTAAACACGGAAGGCCACAGTGGCCATGCTATTACAGTTAAATGAACAGAACACATTGTAATGGACTCTGGTGTAAGTAGTTGTCATTGTTAGCAGGAACGCTACACTACAAATATATGACACTGGTCATCTACACAACATCTGCTGCTGTCCGTCACCTTAGATGTACCATTCTATACCAAGCACAATACTACCACTCATAGTGATGTCATGCTAGGAGTAGCAACTGCTTGACCAACACAATGAGCCAATGTCCTGCTGTAATTACGAGGTTGTCCAGTGTTTGTCAATCTGAGATGATATGACTGAAAGAAGACAGGCATTTGTCACAGATCACATGCATCCATGATTCAAGGGAGTGGGGATAATACCTAGGTCGCATTCACCCATATAGTGCCATTCCAAGGCAAATGTCCTAAACACAGGATAACACCCTGAAACCTAGAGGACAACTGCATTGTATGCTTATGCTAACCAGTGCTAGATGTGTAGCATTCGTAATCACAGCTGCTCACTGTAGATCCAACAATGGGGAATACTGACATCTATGCAGTGATAAACACCTGGCTGAAGGCTCCGTAGTGCACAATAGCACTACCACCATATACCTCAGAACCAGACATGTGGGCCATAACACAGGTACGGACCGCTCCAGGTGGTGGTGTCTCCACATACATAAAGGCCAGTCACATGTACTGACCAGTACTCCCACAAAAGGCATCACAGATGAGTCAGGTTCAGGTCACAGTGTCAAAAGCTGCATTCTAGGATGTAGCCCTCAGAAACCACCATGCCCTCGGACCACCAACACACATCCAGACATGTGGTATGACATATAATAGTACAGCACCATGTGACCTTTGACTGGTGGACTGTATCTAGCTCCACATCAACTTTGCAGAGTACCCAAGTACTGATACAGTTGCATCATGTGTTATGCAATGCAATGATACCACTGTTTGTAACCAGGTCAGCTGTACATATACCAGGGTCCCTCGGTTATTTACAGCATTAACAGATGAATGTTTCTGTACACCAGTAAACACCCTCATATTTGGATATTACATACATGTATCTGCCCTGGATATGTACATGCCACACACATACAACATATATGTAAATAGCATAGCTGTTGTTGTCCTTTGTGCAGACAGGTGGCTACAGCCATTACACACATGCACACGGAAGGTAGGTCCATGGCTGCTGAATGCTAACAGTACATAAGGTGTGATATCAATGTTGACACAGGTAGCATTCCCTCTGTACTGGTCACCCATGACACCTATCATATCATACAACATTCCATGTGTCATGTATGTCATTACATATGTCCACCAAATGCAATGCCTACAAACATGCCCAAATGACAGGAATGTAGGACCTACAAACAAGTACATGTAGTGGTGTGCATTCAGATATCATGCATGTGCGGTTGCTAATGTTTGCAGATGACGTGTGTCTTAGTACATCATGCAGTTGCAATGCAGCCTCAACATTGCCAACTGTATATGGTGATATGCTGAAAGTACGGTAAGCTGTACTTCAGGTATGGACAGATGTGTGGACATAACTATGTGGTGGGGCATCTTTGCAGATGTATGTTTGCTGAGGACAGCTCACAGGTGTGTCACAACCATTCCTACAATAACCTGTGTAACTGCTAAGCTATGTTTTTTTAATTAAAGGAGAACACACACAACTTAGACAGCGATTAGGATGGCACCGAAGGTAAATCACTTGACACCTGTAACAGTTAAGATCTCCCTTGTGCATATATTGTGCATATATCAGCACAGTTGCCAAAGGAAGCATCAGTACACTTTGTAGCACGTGCAATACTGCTATATGTTGTCATATGTATCATGAGATAGGCAGGTGTTTCATTCACAGTACTGGCATGTGTGGTTGTGTGTGTGTCCATATATGTCATGTATGGTGGGGAATACCTCTCAGTTGTTACTCACTGTCCTGTACACTGTTGTAGACATCTGTACAGACTGCAATGTAGAAAGCAGGACATAGGCAGGGGTATGTATCTCACACATGTCAGGTATTCGTATTTGTGTGACATAGGTGTATTCAATAGTGAATGCCACAGTGTGTGTGTGTGTGTGTGTGTGTGTGTGTGTGTGTGTGTGTGTGTGTGTGTGTGTGTGTGTGTGTGTGTGTGTGTGTGTGTATGTATGTATGTATGGTCCCTGGAGTGAGGATGTATGTTACCATAGTGAACTGATAAGACCCCTCCCCCCATCCAGGCAATGCAATCTAGTATCCCTGTTAATGTCTTCGATCTTAAGCCATTCTGACTACCTGTACATGTATAATCTCTGTGGTGCATTATGTAAGTGCACAGTACTGTAATGATGATTTGCACATAGGCAGGGGTCCTCACCTCAACACTAGCAACTGTGTGTGCGTGTGTGTGTGTGTGTGTGTGTGTGTGTGTGTGTGTGTGTGTGTGTGTGTGTGTGTGTGTGTGTGTGTGTCTGTGCGTGTGTGTGTGTGTGTGTGCATGTGTGTGTGTTACTGTGTCTCTGAATACATGTGTGTGAATACCTGAGTGTGTGGGTGTATTTATGTGTTCGCATCCTGTCATGGGAATGTGTATTACTGCTTCTCAATGAGGCAACACACTTTCCACTGGCCTCTACCCTTGTCATCAGCTAGACCTCCCCGCTCTCTTACCTCCCCACTCCATGTAACTATACCTGCAATGTCACCCAGTATGAATGTCACGTCTGTAACCACAGTAGCTTAATGCTATCATGCTCTTGGATCAGTAGATCAGTAGACGTGTTTGGGACATGGGACTTTCTAACTGTGATGTGGAAGCTACAACGTGCATGCTGGTATTTTCATACATACCTGTGAGTAGTCCACATTTACATATGGGACACTAACTGCAAACACTGACATCCACCAGCACATGCAATTAGACCTGAAGGAGGAAGGCAGAACATCAAGACCAACATGCAGTTACTGTTGTTACACATGACACATACTGTTAACAGTACAAAATGCATTCTAAACCTGTAGTACATGGTATTTCTGCTGCCTGTCAACAGTACACAATTGTAATCTACAATTATCTTCCTACTCTATTCACCCTGTGCATCAGACCATATGAGCATGTCCCTGCACCGATGGTGTGGATGACAGGGATGCTGCACAGGCATCATCATATGCACAGAGTGATAATGTTTGCCAGAAGCCTAGGCTGCACCTTTGGATGGCATCATGTGTGTGAGTTAGGGCCTTTGATCTCATTGGGCGTGTGTGGATGTTATGCATGTGTGTGTTGCGGTGCCCTACATATGTTTCTGGTGTGTACGTGTATATATGCACACAGCTCTGACATGTGTCTGGCCTACACAGGAGTGTTATTGACAGCTGCAGACTGTACAGGCCAGGTTTTACAGTTCACGGTGTCCAGCCACCTGCGCCTGCCAGGGGTTGCATGGGCACTACCAGGCAGAGGTGCAGATTGGGTACTGTCTGATGACACATTTCCACTGGAACTGTGTCCCTGTTGGGACTATCCAGGGCCATGTGCACATGGCCTGCTGTGTCCTGATGTGGACAGCACAACACCAGCTGCACTGCTGCTGCTACTGCCACTATGGGAGCAGGCATGTGAGGTAGCACATTCACGTAGACCTGCAACAGGTGATGTAGATGGCCTACATCCATGTGCCTGATGCCTCACTCCTACCAGATGTTCCAGCACAGACATCTCACGCTCGTGGATTGACATGCCATGGTTAAGGACTCCAACCATGTCACCCAATCGTCTATCCAAAACTTCAGCAAGATAATGGTGAGCATTTGCCATTGCCTGGATGTTGTTGGGTAAAGAATGGACAGCAGCCCTCTGAAGCCTCTGACCTTCTCTGTTGTTCCATTCAGCACATGCCTGTGCCTCCATTACAGCCTGAAACATGCATCTGGTGACACCAGCTGCTGTGCTCTGTCTTGCAGGGGCATGTTGGCCAGAGGTCCTCCTATGAGCAGCACTGGCCACATGCCTGTGTGGGGCATCACCAGTCAGTTGGTTGACATCATGGTGTGCAGGCACAACTTCCATAGCCTCCACACTTTCTTGTTCCAAGCTACCACATGCCAACTGTCCTTCATCTATGGCCACTGGTGATGGGGTATGTGTTGGCATGAGACCTGTGTGCGGGGATGAAGGGGATATAGGTGAAATGGCAACCAATGGCATAGATTCAGCCCCTGGCAACCCTGCCTGTGCCTCAGTCATACGTTCATCATCACTGCAAGAGTCTGTGGGGACACTAACATCAGGAGGGGAACGCACCTACATCAACACCTGTGAGGGGCAGTCAAAAACTGTACATTACAATCTATACAATAGACACACACACAGACACAGACACACACAGACACTCACAGACACACGCTATGGCACCCAACATGCATGTGATATGACAGAAGGCATGCAACATGCATGTGGTACGGCAGACGGCATGCAGCTCAGATGATAATAGTGGTAGTTATCATATATCCCTGGGTTGCACACAACAGCATGCATGTGTCATAGCAGAAGGCATGCACATTACACAATTATAGTAGTAGTTAGCATACATACCTGTGTTACACCATGTAGACCAGCACAGGTTAACAGTACACCTGCCTGATGTGTGGCATATGACCTTGACAATCACATGTAGTATGACATGTGATCTGCTGATGTGTGCAATGACATGCATACATGTTTAACACAATGGTGTTCTCTCAAATATACAGTGGAGTAAGGGTGTCCCAATGCAGGGATGTGTTATACTAACATGGACCTTCCGCTGATGCAGTGTTGGCTGTCCGCCCTACAGATATACTGCACATTTAGCTGATGTGCATGGCCATTGCAGGGAATCATCTGACTTCTCTATTGCTATACAGTGTGAGTTACAGACACAATTCATAGCCATAACTGTGTTCAGATACAATACATTTATACTGTGTAATGTGACCCACATCACTGAGGTGTATACACACTAAACCATAATATGGAATGTGTGACATAGGTCACTGAAGGATATACGGATGACACCCCTGCACATCTGCAACCATATTGCTGCTGCCTAGCAACTATGGCCAGACATGGCAAACTCGTCGGTACACCATATCCCACATGACATCTGTGTACCATACACACACACACACACACACACACACACACACACACACACACACACACACACACACACATATGAGGAGCAAGGATGACAGTGATGTCTGAAACCAGCAAGGGGAATGTACTGTATCTGTGGCCTGATATGGTTGTCTGTGTATGTATGTGGATACTGTACAGGTGACTGCTGTCATGTCGTGACACACTCAAGATTTTCAACACATCTTATGTGGTGGATTGATGTCATGCCTACACAACACATGCACAGGCTTGTAGGATGTCTAGTGTTCCACATCTGAAATATAAACATTACACAAAGGCCATAGTTAGAGCATGTGGAGCCAATGTACAACAGGGTGTACACACATGCACATCACTTCTACTGTGTGTGTTGCTTCATGTCTCTGGCCATCTTCAATGGCCATGTGTGAACATGTGTTGATCAAATGGTTGTGACGGGCATCTATTTCACATGTCTGTGTTGCCCCATATGACATACACTCATAGATGTCATATGCTCCACTGACGACAGGGTTATGCAGACAAAGGGTGATATGTTTGGGATGTGGGATATGTTTTTTCAGGATAGTTAGGTGGTGTTGCAGCCAGCTCACTAAATGTCATGGACATGTCAGATAGCACATAAAATTGTGTGACATTCATAGCAGGGGTATAATCCACACTGGTGAATCCTATGAGCTGGCCATACTCCAGCTCACTGTGTAGTACTGTTTGTATTCCCCACATGTATAGTTCTGATCTGTTGTACATGTCCCTACAGTGAACAACACCTCCACCATTGTATGCACAGCTGTCCACACATCTGGCAATGACAGTTTGTGAGGTTTCATGTCAGTGTTTCACATAGTTTGCAATTATTGCACATGGGTAGCCATTGTGATGCATTGCAGGTCCGATCTGTATATTGTGATAGGACCATGCATTATGTGTACATGTGGTAAATGGCCACATGGCAGATAGATCTATGCATTAACATGCCTGATAAATAATAACAGTCTCACCTGCAATGGGCTGCTGTCACAGCGGAACGCCAGAGGTACCTAAATAGGAGTGACACAGCAGTATGATCATTATCCACGCCTGTATGATAGCTACAGGGTGCAATGTGCATGTTAACACATACACCAGTACAATAGACTATACTATGGAGTATGCACATGTGTGCATACACAGAGTAGCATACTATAGTATGCAGCATGTGTGTATACATGCCTTGCATATTATGTTACATTACATATTGTACAGTGACACATGTAAGTATATGAAATATAGTTGTTATATGTGCAGTAGTGACTTACCAGGCAACTCCAGGCTTGGTGGTTGAGGGACACCCAACTCCACAATATCAGCTAAGGCTTGTGGATGTTGTTCTGCAGGTGTCCCCAGGTTGGCCAGTAGCTCCTCGGTACATGTGAGTGGGGGCTGGGTTGGTGGCCCACCACCTGTTGCACCTTGTTCCCTGGAGATTGAATTTGCACACTGTTTCACCCATCTAATTAGGTCTGTACAGTGTCTATGCACCTGATGGTATGTGCGGTTGTGGCCACCCACATCATTAACCCTCCTGCGAAGTTCCTGCACAGGGCATCCCGCTGCTGTGCATCCTGTGGCATATGGCTGAACAGTACATGATGATTATCAAGCAGGTGTAGGATGAGGACCTCATCCTCCAAGCGGGTATAAGATGGCAGCCTTGCATGCGGTATACCTGGAAGACATAATGATGGAGACAGGTCACAGTAACTCACAGAGATGTATAGAGGTACAGCTGAACATACATGTGTATCACATTTATTATGATTAAATAGTTGTCTTTGCAAATCTACATGTCACTGACACCACTGACATGTTTGTGTCACACACATTTGACACTAAGTGGTGATTGGATATTATCACCATATATGTGTGTGTCACCTGATGACATTGCTCATACTCCATGTCGATGCTGTCTTGATGTGGGCATATCTGTTTGCCTGAACTGGTGTTCTTACCTATCAGCACATGCCTGGATGTGTTCACATTAATGCAGTCAACCTTGATGCTGTGTATATGTCACTTATAAAGACTTACACTGCCTTAACAGACATGACCTGTGACCCTGCAGACTTGCTCATGGAAGGTTTTGCATGTATGTGTTTTGCCATATACATCTACACGCCACTGTACAGCAGTTCAACATCCTACCATGTATCACCTATGTTGCACATGTGATACACATGGGACACTGGCTAGCCTGATGGTATTTGCAGGATTGGATATCAACTATAGCATGTACGGTCAAAGTCAACTAGTAGGCTATATGCCCTGGGCCATGTATGAACCTAGGATGAAAGGTAACCTAGTTGTAGCTGACAGGTGGGTTTCTGGGGCCAGGTCAAGCAGTGTCACATAACTGATCTACAGGGTTAATGATATATTTACCATGCGGTCATCACACCATGTCTAAAAGAGGAGCAATGTGCAGCTTTGCTGGACAGGGATCAATAGTATGGCAGAAGTATGTAAAGTGTATGGGACAAGGATCTGTCCAGCATGTGGTGATCCTTTACTAGGAAGGTGGATGTCCATGAAGTATGTGTTTGAGATCAGGATATATAAGTGTAGCATGTACAACATCACTGGGTTGGACATGGCTTTATTCAGGGTAGGCATCATGCTACATAGTAGAGATGGGGATTGGGAAGGCTGGTGTAGGCCATCTGAACATGGCCAATACCCCTTAAAGGAAATATGTGATCTGATATGGGTCACTTGAGTGTTGAGTATGGCTGAACAATGATCTCTATATTCATGGATGGCACCCTGTCATGATTAGGGTTGCCACTTACAACTACCTGACAGGTGTGGTGACGTAACTATCACAGGAAAGACAACTGTCCAGCTGCATCCCTTACACACAGTGTCCATTATGTTGACTGCTGCCTAGGTGGTAGTTCATGGGTACAGGGTTATTAACATAGGGGGTGACAATGCAACATGTAGCTGTCAGATTGTGGCCATATGTCACACACCTCACCCACAAAACCCCTTCTGTATGTTGACCGCAACACTCATTGAGTCAGCTATTGCTTCTAGGTCATAGTCATTTGCATACTTCAGTAGGCAGAGGCCTTCTGTGTTAGTCTGTGTGGTATAGACTACAATGAGGGGGAGTACAATGAATTAACCCTGTCTTACTGTAGCTGGCACTGGTGTGATGTGCATGTATTATTCAGACACCTTCTGTAGTCTTGGTTCTGCTAGCAGTCCAGTTGCAAAACATTCATGTGACATAGGAATGTACATCTAGTATACTGAGTGTAGCTGGAACACAGTATGGGTGATGATGTCCTATGACCTGGCAAGGTTATGATATGCTGTGTGAAATCAACCTTACTGTCATCTACATCTGTGCTGCTGACATTAAATAAGCTGTTAAAAGTTCATGGCCTTTCAGACCAGACTCAGCAGGGTAGTAGTGCAGTAATTGCCATTATCAGTGGTGTTTCTCCCCCTTTGTGGGTTGTGATAACTGTTGGTGTGCACCATTCAGTGTGTACACAGCCTGGCATGAAGCTATGATTTTACATGATGTTTATGTGGAAAGAAAATTGTTTTGACATATGTTTATGATACAACCTGGTATGTGGACAGGTCCCATGCAGCCTGAGTGCAGCTTGCACCTGCATAGTTGTGGTTACAGGGGCTCTGTAGTGTACATGTATATATGAATATGTACCTGTTGGGGGGAACAGTGTGTTTATGTTATCTAAGACCCTATCTGAATAAACATGTGCTATTTCTGTAGGTGCAGTGCTTCTCATGCCATAATGCTGTGAAGCACAGCAGGTCTTGTTGTTGCCATTATGTTTCATGACACAGCTATGGAATCCTCTGTGGTTGGCCTCATAATATGTGGATGATTAGTTTCACAGGAGCTTTGTGTGGCATTATATGGTGTATCTGCATCTTACAGAAGCTGACCATGGGTCATCTTCCGCTCATGTGTGTTGACTCTTGCAACAGTTACTACCATCTGTGGTACAGTTTAAGGCAGGGTACCACTGGTTTGCCTTCTTGTTTGTGTTTGGTTGCATCCTATTCCTGTTTCAATGGCACAATCACTGCACATATGTGAGTGCTTAACGTGCATTTCTGTAGGACTCAGCATTTGCACATGCATTGTACATCTGCATGTGTGCCATGACAGTCACCACTTCACTCTTAAGGAGCATAACATTGGCTCTGAAGACTGACCATGTGTGATATACTGTTAGCCCTGTTTGTGTGACTATGGAGATCCAGGTCATTGCTGTTGCTGACATCCAACATGCATTGAGCACAGGTGTTGGTACATGATGAGTCTTCCCAGTTCATAATGGGATAGCTGAGTGGCCATGATTATGGTTTCCTGTCTCAAAACTGGTATTCCCCATTACAGCACAGTGACAGTTGGGAATTCTGAGGCATGGTGATGATCTGTCACAAGGTGCATTTTGGATTAAACTTTGGCACAAAGGTAGTTGCTCAGCATAATGCATCTTACGTTGTGTAAGTGCAACTAGCATGGGGTGTACATATCCCTCAGGAAGTTGGACACACCTTTGGGCCATGGGTTCCAATAAAGGGTGATGGCCATGGGGTGAGGTATGTGTTATTACATGGTCATGCAGGGGTGCTCTCCAGAGCATTGAACCATAACTATCACTGCACAGATATGTTCCTCATGTTTCAGATTGCCGTACATGAGTCCATATTGAGTACCTGATTTGTATCATTGAGTATCAAGACCCACAGTTTATTTCTTGGCTGTCCCTGTTGCACCAGTGGACTTTCACTTGAACTTGGCATGATGAGGGCACTATAGGGGAAGCACATGCTGTTGCTAGTATCCAGATTCTCAGGGGCAACAAGTGCAGGCCCTGTCTGGCAAAGCATCATGGTCTGTCAACTATGTTATCCCAGGCAGAGAGATGCTGGATACTCTTTGAATTACACCAGTACATTACACAATTGTGGAATACAATCCTTGTCCCTGTACTGCTGCATCATTCTGGTCTATGGCAGAATGCTACCCAGGACTTGGAACATACCTGCATGGGCTACAAGACCTGACAATTCCTACATGTGTTTCCATGCAGTCAAGGCTGCTGCATCACAGGTCCTGCACAACAACATAGAATATGCCAGAGACATGTTTATAGTTCAAAAGGTGGTCTGAGTATATGGGTATGTGGCTAATCATGGCAGACAGGTAGTTGACAGTATGTTTGCCCTCATATAGCTTAGTGAGTAACATAGTGCTTGAGGTTGCATTTACAAATGTGTACTGTTGGCCATGTTTCTGGCCACGTGTTCTGAGGAGTGACACAATTATGCAAACTATGTCATACAGTCTTTGTATCCTGTTGTCTGTCTATTCCAACTTGGGAGGCATCTTGCTTGGCCAGAAACTTAGAGGCCTCTGTGGATGTGTGTGAATTCTGGTGGCATGTGTGCGTCCTTGCTGTGTTCTGGTAAGGGTATGTGTTGGTTGTGGTGATGGGATGCATGTGTTAACCTACACCTCTTGACTGTCTAGTCCAGTCATGGGTGTAGAATGGACTGCCTCCAAGCTCACCCCTGTAGTTGCATCCGAGACAATGTGTGGGGTGTTGTGCTGTGTTAGGTAGGTTTGGCAGTGTACATGTCTTAGAGATTGCATTCCCCCAGGATGGCCAAATACACAAAGCTAACATTAGTAAACACCAGTAGCTGACTAGTGGACATGCCTGTATGAGCATTCAGTACTACAAGTACCATGTACTATATTTACTTTGCTTACTGCTTATGCCGATATTTTAGATAGTGATGCTCACAAGTACATATTTGTGTTATGGACGTGGCAACACTAGCTATTACAGGAACATGGTAGCTACCTTTAGTAGCAGTCACCCTCTCAGGGCCACATCACATCCTGATAGTTGAGTACAGATGATGCACGTGTCAACAGGGCTGTATCCTTGTCTGGGTATATGCTCACATACCCACCAGAACCATGAGCTCTGTTGGCCACAGACACCCTCTCCCCACACAGAGTCAAATATCAATAGACTCTGCTGCCAATATCGACATGCTCAGGATATGATCAGATAGTGTAAGCCATCACCTATGAAGCAGCTATTACACATGGGCAGCAGTTTCCTACATCTTACACTCCTACAGCAGATGTCACACTAGAGTTAAAGATGATATGCACCCTGTTTCATTACAAGTACTGTCCACATATTTCCAAGCAGCTGTTAGTCTGACAATGAGAGGTTAGGCTACACAAACCTAAACATTCAACCAGTGTGTCTCTACTGTCAATATCCACTCTATGTAGGTCTGCACATAGCCATTTGGCACAGCCCTGTAACAAGGGTCAGTACACATTTGCAGAACATGTACACATGCACAGCTGTCATTGCTTGCAAACAATACTAGAGAGGTGGATATTAGGCAATGTGGACCTTTATGCAAGGCTCAAAAGACAAACCCACCACCATATATAGCACAAGTAACCATAAACTGAGAGTAATGCTACTCAACCAGAAGTCTGGACCTCACACTGCATGCACTCGAGGCACTCCTCTGTATGGAGAACATCGATATCTGTGCAGTAACAGGAACCTGGTTTAAGGCTCCAGAGAGCACCACAGCACTACCAGGCTATAACTCATACCATACCTTTCAGTCACAAAACCCAGACCAAACACAAATAGCGGGGGTGTATTCATATTCATCAATGATACTCACATCTCCAGGTTAGTGGCGCAGGACGATGCATCACAGATCATCCAAATGCAACTAACAATGGCTAAAACTGCATTCCAAATTGTAGCTTGCTACAGATCACCCACTGTGACCCAGGACCCACAATCTGCATTTCCGGAGAGACTGGGACATATGAAGGTCCTACCAAACACCCTATTACTGGGTGATTTCAACTACTCAAACATTAACTGGGAGAACTACTCAAGTATTAACTCCCTTGCCCAGCACTTCCACAAATGTATACACTCAAATGTCCTGGATCAACTGGTCAATACCCCCACCAGAGGGAACAACATATTGGACATAGTCATCACCAACATGGGCGACCAGTGTTCCACACCTGAAGTCAACCGCGCGCTGGTTAGATCAGACCATGGGAAAATAACTCTGGATATTCACATTCCGCCCACAACCACAAACAAGGAAACCAGCATGAAATTCTTTTCCAAAGAAACTTCACATTGCTTAAGACTGAGGTTAAAAGGTTCACAGCCTCCACGACAATGGACAATGCTGACCAGGATGCTGAACCCTATACAAAGGCACTCTATGATCATCTGCAGGAATTCATGGATTGTGCTATCCCAAGGCAAATCAAGACTCAGTTCTCCAAGAAAAGGAAACCAGTCTGGTGGACCCCTGCCATAAACAGGCTCTATGATAGAAGGAAAACTAATACAGATAAGAGCGAAATTCCTAGAAGGAAAGACATCCCTGATCAGTATCAGCAAGACACTACGGTCCCTCATAAATTCTTCCAAGGCTATCTTTGAAAGAGATAATTCCAAGGACTCTAATGATGACCACAAAGCGTTCTTTAGCTATGTCAAGAACTTAAGTGGATACTCTCAGATCTGCTCTGAGTTGGTGCAGACTGGCAGAAAATACACTGAACCGACTGATATTGCCAACATTTGAGCAGACAGGTTCAGTGCAAACTTTACACCTCTCACCCCTGAAAGGCCCATAACCATACCAGAAGAATGTACGACCCCAGCAATCACCAACGATAGGTTAAAACAGCCCTATCCAAAGCCAAGAACACAGCCTCAATGGGACCAGACAGTGTCCCAGGCTGTGTCTTACAAAAGCTCCAAAACTAACCCCTCACCTAAACACACTGTTCAAACACAGCCCCTCTACAGGCTACGTACCAACAGAGTGGCACACAGCAACAGTTATCATGCTCCAAAAGGTGGCGCTACAATGGAACCAGGGAACTATTGCCCTATAAGCCTGACTAGCCTGGTCTGCAAGGCTATGGAGCACATCATCATAGATCTCACTCACAGAGACATTGGGTACCTCCAAACATTTGACCCCACCCAGTTTGGCTTTGTTAAGGGCAGACCATGCCTCCTAAACTGGGTGGACTTCTTTGAGACAGTTACCAATGCATTAGATGAGGGTAAGGAGGTCCACACAGCCTACCTTGACCTTGCAAAGGCTTTCAATACCATTCTCTATTCTGGTATTATAGACATACCCATCAACTTGAACATTAACCCCTACGTCACAAGATGGTTTGCAAATTGGCTCACGGACAGAACCCACACAGTGAGAGTTGCAGACCCTAGGTCCGACTGTAAACCAGTTACAAGTGGCGTCCCTCAGGGCTCAGTCCTAGGACCCCTCATGTTCAGTATATACTTCTCTGAAGTACAGGCAAGCACAGGAGGACTTTGGCTGAAAAGGTTTGCAGACGACTGCAAACTAGGGGTCATAATTGATTCACGAGCTGATATAGACACCCTCCAGAAGAGTCTCACTGAAACGGATACCTGGTGTCAATATCATGGCCTCAAGCTGAATGCCAAAAAGTGCATAGTCATCCCCTTTGGAAAAAAACAAATTACCCACGGACTACCACATAGGTGGTGGTCCCCACCATACAGAAAAAGTAATAAGGGATCTGGGAAACCAAGTAGATAGCAATCTCTCCTTTGATAACCATATTGCCAAGGTGGTTAGAATATCCTTCTACATAGCTCCCCTAATCTCAAATGGGTTTGCATCCAGAACAAAGGAGGTCAATGTGCCTCTCTACTCATCACTTATTAGACCCATTAAAGAATACAACACCTCATTTGGGATGTACCTTACAAGACAACTGCAACAGCTTGAAAGATCACAAAAGTTCCACACCAAGAGGATTACTGACCTCAAACAGATGACCTATGCAGCCCAACTAAAGAAACTCCAGCTGTACTCAGTTGCATACCACATACTCAGAGGTGATCTCTGCTTGCCATACAAGACCCATGTCCAACCCAGTATTGATGGATATGCTGCACCTAAACAAAACCCCCTGAGAGCCACATGCTCTAGCGATATAAACCTTACCACAACGATAACTAGGACATGCTGGAGGGATAGTTTCCTGACCCAGAGACTCCCCATGCTTTGGAACATGATTCCAATGTACATCAGTCAGGGACCCTCACTAGCACTCTTCAAGAGAAACCTTGACAGGTGGATGGGAGACAGACATGTACCCTGGGGAATCACTGCAGTGGCTCTGCTGGACAAAGGCACAGAGAACTAATGGCTCTGCTGTTCAGAGGCACAGGGAACTAACCTAAGGGTGTGGCAGAAGCCAAAACACTTTAGCTAGGCTTATAAATGCCCTTGGGCAGACAGCCTTGTACCTACCTATGAACCTATTACATGTCTTATGTGCATGGATAGTTAACTAGCTCTTCCATTTTACTTTGCTATCATGTTGATAAACTGTTGGATGACTACAAGTCATATGTATCCTGTTATTGTGTATTGTAAATGCCAATAGACATAACTAATGTTTGCCTAACATAACAGTAATGCTATGTAAAATGTAATACATATCTGCCTACAATACTATACATTACAGAGTTATTGGCACAATATCCCACAATGCAAATCATAATTGCACAGTAGGCCCACCTTCGACATGTTATTCTCAGTAATACACCCATACATATGCCTACTGTTGCAATATATCAACATATACTATCCCCTGTTATAGCACATACTTGTTGGACCAACCCTGCCACTGACAGTGGCTGGAGAGGAAATGTTGGGTTCAAAGCCCTTATATAACATTCCTTGTGGTGTATGAGGTGTTTGCCTTGTGACCTACAGCAGTACACACATAAATACTACAAGCATTACTATGCTTAACAATACATCACTACAAGATAACTGTTTCCACTATATGCATTGCGTACACTTTAATTATTACAGAACAGGTACTACATACACAGACATACTGAGTGTTCTAAATACCTTATTAGTAATTCGAGGTGTTGTTGACTGTTATTTCAATCCTTTTCAATTTGTGTTTCAATCCTCTTTGTAATGTTCTGCTGGTATATACAGATGGTTTGAATGTGTGAAAAGCCATCCTTTTATAGTTAGATATCAGTAACATGTGCTATCCTGACCACCAATTGGTGTTCCAAAGTAGTTAATTACATGCACATCAGCTGAGCAGCTATTCCATTAGCCAATACCATGGCAACAGTGGTGTATAACTGAGTACTCCACTTGGGCGTTGTGCCTTTGCCTTACTTGCGAGGAAGACGGCCTGGATGTGTTGTTTGTGATGTATTGCAACAGCTATATGGAGACACACAGAGATAAATTAGCTTCATGACTCCCGTGGATTGTGTGTAATGCCTAGAAGATTTTGTTCTACATGTGAGTACAGCTGTTATATTTCAGAACATTGCTACTTATGCAGGGTTTGTTTGTACCTGATACTTCTGCAGATGTTTCAGTCGGGCAAGGATGTTTGAGCAGCTCAAGGCTGTATGGCTATGCATATAATGTTAGGTGGTTTACAGTGTGCTCACCAGACATCTTTGGTTTGGTGTAAATGTGTATCATGCTGTGCTAATAATCAGTAATTAACACTTCCTGGTATACATACAACCCTATGAAATGGGATTAGTGCAAACAAACCCTTTAACATCAGCAGCTGTTCCATTGTATAACAGCAACTATTTCACATAGGGCCATGTTAGTGTGTCTCTGACAAGGTATGTTAAGGCTTCAGTAGATGTCGTACAGTGAGTGAATGATTTGTAATGTTATTACAGTATGTACTGTAATTGGTTTGGGTGTGGGGGAGATGTTGGTGGGTGTACATAGCAGATGCAGGTGTGTAGAAACTGCTTTTATACATATTCAATATGTGTGTGAGGGTTCCTTCCCTATTTGAACACCTATCCTTTAGTGGACTAATACTATGGTAATTGCAGGCTGATTCATTAAGGCACTGTTAAATGGTTCCTGTACAACATGCAGGTGATGTTAGTCCTTGAATCCTTTCAGCAATACATCAGAATGTAATAAAGTGTTGCTACATAAAAGTTGTCTGTGTATTTCTGTCATAGGTATTTCCAGTCATTGGAGTTGTGTTGGCGACTGACCCTCTTTGGCTCATGTCCATAGCACATATTTGTAATAGTGTATAGGCATATACTCTCTATATCCTTTGTTCATATAGTTTGGTCGTGGCGGAATGTGTGATTTCTATGGTCCATGTTATACTCATATATGAACACTTCAACTGCTGTATACAGGATACCTATGGAATCCTGAACGACAGAATTCGCCCATGGTACCGGCCCAGACTCCCAAACCCCACATTACCAAACACTCAAACTCGCGACAGTCAAACTCGCAGTAACACAAACATAGAACACACACATGCACACAAAGACACACTGCTAACCATCACATCCAAACAAACCATCCTACACTACGTATGAGGGGCAAGCCCCCCTACACCCCCCATGTTGGTGGCTGCACCACCCCGACACCCACAATTTAATATTCTACCACCGAGATTGCACAAGCAGACACACAAGGCAAACCCACACCCACACATTACAGTCCCCACAAACACACAACACACTCAGAACACACTTACACACACTATAGCCCTCAGAAACACACTTACACACAGTAACCTACTTGAACTGTAACACCAGAAGCACTAACTAAAAGTCCTTTGACATCGGATTTTAAAACTCGTGCTTCTGGTGTTTCAGTACTGTGGTCTTTTGGTCTAAGCCTCGGGATTACGTGGTGTCAGTATGTCAAGCATTCGTATTTGGTAGGTACCCCGTTTATATGTGCCTCCATGGTTGTGTAGATGTTGTTAACCTATCTATATATCTACATATGTATGTATATCTATATATATATAGACATATATCTCTCTCACTCTCTCTCTCTATATATATATATATATATATATATATATATATATATATATATATATATATATATATATATATATATATATATATATATATATATATATATATATATATATATATATATATATATATATACACATACATATATATATATATATATATATATATATATATATATATATATATATCTAGCATACACCTTTCATTGGGTACATGGCGGTTTGTCCTATGTGCACACAATCCTCCCTTTTGTGTTTTAACCTGTCTGAATACACAACTACCATTGGTACATCTCTGTTGCTAGTATCCAGATTCTCAGGGCAACAAGTGCAGGCCCTGTCTGGCAAAGCATCATGGTCTGTCAACTATGTTATCCCAGGCAGAGATGCTGGATACTCTTTGAATTACACCAGTACATTACACAATTGTGGAATACAATCCTTGTCCCTGTACTGCTGCATCATTCTGGTCTATGGCAGAATGCTACCCAGGACTTGGAACATACCTGCATGGGCTACAAGACCTGACAATTCCTACATGTGTTTCCATGCAGTCAAGGCTGCTGCATCACAGGTCCTGCACAACAACATAGAATATGCCAGAGACATGTTTATAGTTCAAAAGGTGGTCTGAGTATATGGGTATGTGGCTAATCATGGCAGACAGGTAGTTGACAGTATGTTTGCCCTCATATAGCTTAGTGAGTAACATAGTGCTTGAGGTTGCATTTACAAATGTGTACTGTTGGCCATGTTTCTGGCCACGTGTTCTGAGGAGTGACACAATTATGCAAACTATGTCATACAGTCTTTGTATCCTGTTGTCTGTCTATTCCAACTTGGGAGGCATCTTGCTTGGCCAGAAACTTAGAGGCCTCTGTGGATGTGTGTGAATTCTGGTGGCATGTGTGCGTCCTTGCTGTGTTCTGGTAAGGGTATGTGTTGGTTGTGGTGATGGGATGCATGTGTTAACCTACACCTCTTGACTGTCTAGTCCAGTCATGGGTGTAGAATGGACTGCCTCCAAGCTCACCCCTGTAGTTGCATCCGAGACAATGTGTGGGGTGTTGTGCTGTGTTAGGTAGGTTTGGCAGTGTACATGTCTTAGAGATTGCATTCCCCCAGGATGGCCAAATACACAAAGCTAACATTAGTAAACACCAGTAGCTGACTAGTGGACATGCCTGTATGAGCATTCAGTACTACAAGTACCATGTACTATATTTACTTTGCTTACTGCTTATGCCGATATTTTAGATAGTGATGCTCACAAGTACATATTTGTGTTATGGACGTGGCAACACTAGCTATTACAGGAACATGGTAGCTACCTTTAGTAGCAGTCACCCTCTCAGGGCCACATCACATCCTGATAGTTGAGTACAGATGATGCACGTGTCAACAGGGCTGTATCCTTGTCTGGGTATATGCTCACATACCCACCAGAACCATGAGCTCTGTTGGCCACAGACACCCTCTCCCCACACAGAGTCAAATATCAATAGACTCTGCTGCCAATATCGACATGCTCAGGATATGATCAGATAGTGTAAGCCATCACCTATGAAGCAGCTATTACACATGGGCAGCAGTTTCCTACATCTTACACTCCTACAGCAGATGTCACACTAGAGTTAAAGATGATATGCACCCTGTTTCATTACAAGTACTGTCCACATATTTCCAAGCAGCTGTTAGTCTGACAATGAGAGGTTAGGCTACACAAACCTAAACATTCAACCAGTGTGTCTCTACTGTCAATATCCACTCTATGTAGGTCTGCACATAGCCATTTGGCACAGCCCTGTAACAAGGGTCAGTACACATTTGCAGAACATGTACACATGCACAGCTGTCATTGCTTGCAAACAATACTAGAGAGGTGGATATTAGGCAATGTGGACCTTTATGCAAGGCTCAAAAGACAAACCCACCACCATATATAGCACAAGTAACCATAAACTGAGAGTAATGCTACTCAACACCAGAAGTCTGGACCTCACATTGCATGCACTCGAGGCACTCCTCTGTATGGAGAACATCGATATCTGTGCAGTAACAGGAACCTGGTTTAAGGCTCCAGAGAGCACCACAGCACTACCAGGCTATAACTCATACCATACCTTTCAGTCACAAAACCCAGACCGAAACACAAATAGCGGGGGTGTATTCATATTCATCAATGATACTCACATCTCCAGGTTAGTGGCGCAGGACGATGCATCACAGATCATCCAAATGCAACTAACAATGGCTAAAACTGCATTCCAAATTGTAGCTTGCTACAGATCACCCACTGTGACCCAGGACCCACAATCTGCATTTCCGGAGAGACTGGGACATATGAAGGTCCTACCAAACACCCTATTACTGGGTGATTTCAACTACTCAAACATTAACTGGGAGAACTACTCAAGTATTAACTCCCTTGCCCAGCACTTCCACAAATGTATACACTCAAATGTCCTGGATCAACTGGTCAATACCCCCACCAGAGGGAACAACATATTGGACATAGTCATCACCAACATGGGCGACCAGTGTTCCACACCTGAAGTCAACCGCGCGCTGGTTAGATCAGACCATGGGAAAATAACTCTGGATATTCACATTCCGCCCACAACCACAAACAAGGAAACCAACATGAAATACTTTTCCAAAGAAAACTTCACATTGCTTAAGACTGAGGTTAAAAGGTTCACAGCCTCCACGACAATGGACAATGCTGACCAGGATGCTGAACCCTATACAAAGGCACTCTATGATCATCTGCAGGAATTCATGGATTGTGCTATCCCAAGGCAAATCAAGACTCAGTTCTCCAAGAAAAGGAAACCAGTCTGGTGGACCCCTGCCATAAACAGGCTCTATGATAGAAGGAAGAAAACTAATACAGATAAGAGCGAAATTCCTAGAAGGAAAGACATCCCTGATCAGTATCAGCAAGACACTACGGTCCCTCATAAATTCTTCCAAGGCTATCTTTGAAAGAGATAATTCCAAGGACTCTAATGATGACCACAAAGCGTTCTTTAGCTATGTCAAGAACTTAAGTGGATACTCTCAGATCTGCTCTGAGTTGGTGCAGACTGGCAGAAAATACACTGAACCGACTGATATTGCCAACATTTGAGCAGACAGGTTCAGTGCAAACTTTACACCCCTCTCACCCCTGAAAGGGCCCATAACCATACCAGAAGAATGTACGACCCCAGCAATCACCAACGCATAGGTTAAAACAGCCCTATCCAAAGCCAAGAACACAGCCTCAATGGGACCAGACAGTGTCCCAGGCTGTGTCTTACAAAAGCTCCAAAACTAACCCCTCACCTAAACACACTGTTCAAACACAGCCCCTCTACAGGCTACGTACCAACAGAGTGGCACACAGCAACAGTTATCATGCTCCAAAAGGTGGCGCTACAATGGAACCAGGGAACTATTGCCCTATAAGCCTGACTAGCCTGGTCTGCAAGGCTATGGAGCACATCATCATAGATCTCACTCACAGAGACATTGGGTACCTCCAAACATTTGACCCCACCCAGTTTGGCTTTGTTAAGGGCAGACCATGCCTCCTAAACTGGGTGGACTTCTTTGAGACAGTTACCAATGCATTAGATGAGGGTAAGGAGGTCCACACAGCCTACCTTGACCTTGCAAAGGCTTTCAATACCATTCTCTATTCTGGTATTATAGACATACCCATCAACTTGAACATTAACCCCTACGTCACAAGATGGTTTGCAAATTGGCTCACGGACAGAACCCACACAGTGAGAGTTGCAGACCCTAGGTCCGACTGTAAACCAGTTACAAGTGGCGTCCCTCAGGGCTCAGTCCTAGGACCCCTCATGTTCAGTATATACTTCTCTGAAGTACAGGCAAGCACAGGAGGACTTTGGCTGAAAAGGTTTGCAGACGACTGCAAACTAGGGGTCATAATTGATTCACGAGCTGATATAGACACCCTCCAGAAGAGTCTCACTGAAACGGATACCTGGTGTCAATATCATGGCCTCAAGCTGAATGCCAAAAAGTGCATAGTCATCCCCTTTGGAAAAAAACAAATTACCCACGGACTACCACATAGGTGGTGGTCCCCACCATACAGAAAAAGTAATAAGGGATCTGGGAAACCAAGTAGATAGCAATCTCTCCTTTGATAACCATATTGCCAAGGTGGTTAGAATATCCTTCTACATAGCTCCCCTAATCTCAAATGGGTTTGCATCCAGAACAAAGGAGGTCAATGTGCCTCTCTACTCATCACTTATTAGACCCATTAAAGAATACAACACCTCATTTGGGATGTACCTTACAAGACAACTGCAACAGCTTGAAAGATCACAAAAGTTCCACACCAAGAGGATTACTGACCTCAAACAGATGACCTATGCAGCCCAACTAAAGAAACTCCAGCTGTACTCAGTTGCATACCACATACTCAGAGGTGATCTCTGCTTGCCATACAAGACCCATGTCCAACCCAGTATTGATGGATATGCTGCACCTAAACAAAACCCCCTGAGAGCCACATGCTCTAGCGATATAAACCTTACCACAACGATAACTAGGACATGCTGGAGGGATAGTTTCCTGACCCAGAGACTCCCCATGCTTTGGAACATGATTCCAATGTACATCAGTCAGGGACCCTCACTAGCACTCTTCAAGAGAAACCTTGACAGGTGGATGGGAGACAGACATGTACCCTGGGGAATCACTGCAGTGGCTCTGCTGGACAAAGGCACAGAGAACTAATGGCTCTGCTGTTCAGAGGCACAGGGAACTAACCTAAGGGTGTGGCAGAAGCCAAAACACTTTAGCTAGGCTTATAAATGCCCTTGGGCAGACAGCCTTGTACCTACCTATGAACCTATTACATGTCTTATGTGCATGGATAGTTAACTAGCTCTTCCATTTTACTTTGCTATCATGTTGATAAACTGTTGGATGACTACAAGTCATATGTATCCTGTTATTGTGTATTGTAAATGCCAATAGACATAACTAATGTTTGCCTAACATAACAGTAATGCTATGTAAAATGTAATACATATCTGCCTACAATACTATACATTACAGAGTTATTGGCACAATATCCCACAATGCAAATCATAATTGCACAGTAGGCCCACCTTCGACATGTTATTCTCAGTAATACACCCATACATATGCCTACTGTTGCAATATATCAACATATACTATCCCCTGTTATAGCACATACTTGTTGGACCAACCCTGCCACTGACAGTGGCTGGAGAGGAAATGTTGGGTTCAAAGCCCTTATATAACATTCCTTGTGGTGTATGAGGTGTTTGCCTTGTGACCTACAGCAGTACACACATAAATACTACAAGCATTACTATGCTTAACAATACATCACTACAAGATAACTGTTTCCACTATATGCATTGCGTACACTTTAATTATTACAGAACAGGTACTACATACACAGACATACTGAGTGTTCTAAATACCTTATTAGTAATTCGAGGTGTTGTTGACTGTTATTTCAATCCTTTTCAATTTGTGTTTCAATCCTCTTTGTAATGTTCTGCTGGTATATACAGATGGTTTGAATGTGTGAAAAGCCATCCTTTTATAGTTAGATATCAGTAACATGTGCTATCCTGACCACCAATTGGTGTTCCAAAGTAGTTAATTACATGCACATCAGCTGAGCAGCTATTCCATTAGCCAATACCATGGCAACAGTGGTGTATAACTGAGTACTCCACTTGGGCGTTGTGCCTTTGCCTTACTTGCGAGGAAGACGGCCTGGATGTGTTGTTTGTGATGTATTGCAACAGCTATATGGAGACACACAGAGATAAATTAGCTTCATGACTCCCGTGGATTGTGTGTAATGCCTAGAAGATTTTGTTCTACATGTGAGTACAGCTGTTATATTTCAGAACATTGCTACTTATGCAGGGTTTGTTTGTACCTGATACTTCTGCAGATGTTTCAGTCGGGCAAGGATGTTTGAGCAGCTCAAGGCTGTATGGCTATGCATATAATGTTAGGTGGTTTACAGTGTGCTCACCAGACATCTTTGGTTTGGTGTAAATGTGTATCATGCTGTGCTAATAATCAGTAATTAACACTTCCTGGTATACATACAACCCTATGAAATGGGATTAGTGCAAACAAACCCTTTAACATCAGCAGCTGTTCCATTGTATAACAGCAACTATTTCACATAGGGCCATGTTAGTGTGTCTCTGACAAGGTATGTTAAGGCTTCAGTAGATGTCGTACAGTGAGTGAATGATTTGTAATGTTATTACAGTATGTACTGTAATTGGTTTGGGTGTGGGGGAGATGTTGGTGGGTGTACATAGCAGATGCAGGTGTGTAGAAACTGCTTTTATACATATTCAATATGTGTGTGAGGGTTCCTTCCCTATTTGAACACCTATCCTTTAGTGGACTAATACTATGGTAATTGCAGGCTGATTCATTAAGGCACTGTTAAATGGTTCCTGTACAACATGCAGGTGATGTTAGTCCTTGAATCCTTTCAGCAATACATCAGAATGTAATAAAGTGTTGCTACATAAAAGTTGTCTGTGTATTTCTGTCATAGGTATTTCCAGTCATTGGAGTTGTGTTGGCGACTGACCCTCTTTGGCTCATGTCCATAGCACATATTTGTAATAGTGTATAGGCATATACTCTCTATATCCTTTGTTCATATAGTTTGGTCGTGGCAGAATGTGTGATTTCTATGGTCCATGTTATACTCATATATGAACACTTCAACTGCTGTATACAGGATACCTATGGAATCCTGAACGCACAGAATTTCGACGCCCATGGTACCGGGCCCAGACTCCCAAACCCCACATTACCAAACACTCAAACTCGCGACAGTCAAACTCGCGAAAGTAACACAAACATAGAACACACACATGCACACAAAGACACACTGCTAACCATCACATCCAAACAAACCATCCTACACTACGTATGAGCAGGGGGGGCAAGCCCCCCTACACCCCCCATGTGGGTGGCTGCACCCCCCACACCCCCCTACTTTAATATTCTACCTCCGAGATTGCACAAGCAGACACACAAGGCAAACCCACACCCACACATTACAGTCCCCCACAAACACACAACACACTCAGAACACACTTACACACACTATAGCCCTCAGAAACACACTTACACACAGTAACCTACTTGAACCGTAACACCAGAAGCACTAACTAAAAGTCCTTTGACATCGGGATTTTAAAACTCGTGCTTCTGGTGTTTCAGTACTGTGGTCTTTTGGTCTAAGCCTCGGGATTACGTGTGTCAGTATGTCAAGCATTCGGTATTTGGTAGGTACCCCGTTTATATGTGCCTCCATGGTTGTGTAGATGTTGTTAACCTATCTATATATCTACATATGTATGTATATCCCTATATATATATCGACATATATCTCTCTCACTCCCTCTCTGTCTCTATATATATATATATATATATATATATATATGTTGATTTATATATATATATATATATATATATATATATATATATATATATATATATATATATATATATATATATATATATATATATATATATATATATATATATATATATATATATATATATATATATATATATATATATATATCTAGCATACACCTTTCATTGGGTACATGGCGGTTTGTCCTATGTGCACACAATCCTCCCTTTTGTGTTTTAACCTGTCTGAATACACAACTACCATTGGTACATCTCAGGCAGCTTAGTGATAGGTTACTGAAAAGATTGTGTACATGGTTGCGTGTTCTAATCCGGGCAGTGGTCATTTTACCTCTCAGAGCAGGCACTGGTAGTGCAAGGGTGATTAACGCACATTTCAGCATTGTGAGTAGCTTTGCCCGTGATCTGTGCGATGTTCAGCAAAGGTTAAACCTGTGTGGCGCTTATCCATGTAGTCATGTTTAAGCACCGCTTACCGGCACTTACCGGTGCAATAACTCACTAACGACTGCTTAAAAGTGCTTTAATCACCCTGCATCCAACATCCCTTACTTGGGACCTCAAAATGATATAACAGCCCTTGCAGGTCTTGAAACCGGGACCATGAACATGACAGTCACTGGCTTTACCACTGAGGCATCTGAGATATGTACAACTTTTATGGTGTTTAGTATGTACAGTGTACTACAGCTGTTCCTCACTACTGCAAACAAATGTGTACGTCAGTTGGTGTACATATGTATACCTGTTAATGTTCATATGTTTGTTGAAGTCAGTGTTGCAATGTGACCTGACAGGGAGTATTATGGATGAAAATGGTTCTTGTTTTGTGTCCTTTTCACATTGTCCCCATACTCCATGTGTACCCCTCCAGTTCACATAATGAACATCTGATACAGGCCCTCCTTGATGCATATTCCATTAGCTAGCGGTCCTCACCTACACCAATCACCACAAACACAGCAACCATTGCTTCTATGGGGAATTAGTTTAATATTAATAGTTATAATACCAGAGCTGCATGTGTTATGTGTACACTTCTATCCATTAAGAATGCTTCTGTGTCACAAAGTGTGTTCATAGATGTTTATATATATATATATATATATATATATATATATATATATATATATATATATATATATATATATATATATACACATATATATATATATATATATATATATATATATATATATATATATATATATATGGCTATAGATGTTACTGTATCTATCTATGTATATATATATATATATATATATATATATATATATATATATATATATATATATATATGGCTATAAATGTTACTGTGTGTATATATATATATATATATATATATATATATATATATATATATATATGGCTATAAATGTTACTGTGTGTATATATATATATATATATATATATATATATATATATATATATATATATATATGGATCTACTACTTTTCACCGAAAGCACATTTCACTGAAACACATTTCACCTCACACTTTTCACTGAAAGCACAATTCACCGAAAACACATTTCACCGAAAGTGATATATGGCCTTTCCCCCACTGTAGTGTGACCCTGGAGTTAGTATATATAGTAAGGGGGGTGTGGGGGGCACAACCCATAACACACATTTCAGCCACTGAACATGGGCTGGCACAGACATGGAGGGGGTGTATCCATATTCATCGGGGATACCTACACCTCCAAGTTAGTGGGGCAGCATGATAACTCTGTGATCATCCATGTGCAGCTAACATCAGCCACGACTGCAATGCAAACTGTGAGCTGCTACAGATAACCCTCCATGACCCAGGAGAACCACTACAACTATCTGGAGACAGTGGTAAACATGACAGTCCTACCAGACATCCTGTTATTAGTCAATGTCGGCTACCCTACACTTAACTGGATAACCTACTCAAGTATTCACTTCCAGGCTCAGCACTTCCTGGGATTTATCACCTCATATGGCCTGTATCCATTGGTAGACAGACTAACAAGAGGTGAAAACATACTAGAAGTGGTAATCACTGACGTGCAGCAGGTGCACTACAGCGGAGGTAAACCGGTCACTGTTTAGATCTGACCATGAACTATTCACTGATGATTTCCACTCCCCCCCACCCAAGGAACACACAGTGAATACCTTTCCTACAGCTAAATTCACAGTACTAATGACAGAGGTGGGAGGGTTCACAGCCCCCAGGCTCAGGGATGACACTGCTCAAGATACAGACAGAATTACAAATGCACTCTATGAGCACCTAGAAAGATGTATGGGTCATGCCATCAATGGTAAACCAGGACTCGCTACTCCTACACAAGGACACCAGTCTGCTGGACCCCTACAATATACAGGCTATACAAAAGAAGTAGGACAGTAGTCCAGAACAACAGCAAATCCCAAGACATGCAGACATCCGTGACCAGTATTAGTAAGACACTTATGTTACTCATGAAATCATCCAAGGCTGACATCCACAGGTAAATAGGCATGGATTCGGAAGATGACCACAAAGGCTTCTTTGGCTATGTCAAGGATCTAAGCAGTAACACACAGATTTGCACTGTGCTGGTGCAATATTGCACTGAATATATTGACCCTACTTATATCACCACCACACTTGATGATACATTCGGTGCAAGCTTCACCCCCTACAGGGCCCACAACAATACCCAAAACGTACAGTATCCCAGACATCAGAGACATACAGGTGGTAATGGCCCTTTCAAATGACATGACAGAGCATCAGTGGAGGCAGATGGTGTCCCATACTGCATCCTGCAGACACTGCAAGACAAAGTGACCCTCCCACCTAATATAGCAATTCAACATCAGCCTCTACACAGGCTACATGCCCATTCAATGGCACATGGCAACAGCTATTACACTCCACCAAGGTGGTGACAACACTGACCATGGTAACTACCACCCCATAAGCCTGAGTGGCCTGATCTGCAAGGCTATGGAGCACATCCTCATGGCAGTCATTAACATAGACAATGGTAACCTCCAGACACTTGACCCAAGCAGGTCAGCTTGATTGAGTGCATATCATGCCTACTGAACCTGTTTGACATCTTACAGTCACCTAGACTTTAGGTGTGGGGTGTGGTAGTTCACACATACTACCTGGACCTCACCAAGGGTTTTGACACCATTCCCCACTCAGGTATTATTTCTAAACTCACCAGCCAGTACATACACCCATACATCACAGGTTGGTTTACCAACAGGCTTACACACAGAACTCACATGGTAAGCCTAGCAGCCTGCAGGTCCAACTATTGACCAGTCACAACTGGTGTCCCACAGGACTCAGTCCTGGGACCCCTACTGTTTGCCATATACTTCTCAGAGGTACGGGCTAACACAGGTGGACTACAGCAGACCGTGTTTGGCGATTACTGCAAACTGGGAGCCATAACTGACAGTCCAGCTGTCACAGACATCCTTCAAGCGTCCTCACATAGACCAACACTGGGTGTCAGAGTCATGGCCTTCAGCTAAAGGCTACATACTGCATGGTCATTCCATTTTGGGAAACTATACACAGAAATATTAACACATGAGTGGCAGTCACTATAATTCAGACAACGTAATGGGTATGTGGGGACTACATTAGATAGTGATCTCCCTTTGACAATCATATCTGTGAAGTAGTTAGGACATCCGTCTATGTAGGCCATCTGATTACTTAAGGGTTTGCATCAGACTCAGGTTATTGTGCCTCTTTACTCATCACTCATCAATCCCATCATCGAGTATGATAACCCATTTTGGATGTATTTCCGAAGACACATACAACAGCAAGACATTTTGGCGAGGCTTATGAATGGCCTTGGGCAGTTAGCCAAGTACCTACCTATGTACCTATGAACCTATACATACAGTATCAATACATGCTGATAGCTTAATTTACTGTTCAGGTATTGACTTACCTTGTGCCAATGGCAGTTGTGTGTACAATAGTTGAGGGCTGCCTATGTAGGATGCACACAGTAGACCGCCTATACATAACAATTTACAGGTGGTCGCATGTGTCTGCCATTCATGTTTACTGTGTGTGCAGGTGGAGAAGGGTGTCAGTCCGTAGGTGCCTACACTGTCAGTGTGTGTGCTATACGTTCCCTCTTTGCCAAAGTATGGGCACACTGGGCATGCCTCCGTCTGCCTACTGGGGCTGGCACAGGGTGTTCATGGTCTGAGTCCCTCTGTGCCTGTGGGGCCCTTGGCAATGGTGGTGGGCTGTGAGGGCCTTCATCAGTCTGTCCCTGCTGCAGCTGTTTCTGCAGGATCATATTGTGTATCATGGCACATACTATGAAGATGTGGGCACACATGCCTGGAGAGTACTGCAAGGCTCCAGCAGATATGTCCAAGCAATGGAACTGTGATTTCAGCATCCCAAACACAGGTTCTATGATGATTCTGGTTTGTGCGTGTGCCTCATTATGGTGTTCTTGCATGGGTGCGTGTGCATTTCTGATGGGAGTCATCATCCATGGTTCCAGTGCAGAGCCAGCATCCCCGCCAGGTGGCCATATGGGATTGTCCCCCCGACAAATACCTGATACAGCCGTGAGGCATGCCAGACGTGGGAGTCATGATAACGTCCAGGGCTGCCAGCACACACATCCATGATAATGCCCTGGGCATTGCACACGACCTGGCAATTTATGGAGGGGTATCCCTTGCAGTTTATGTAGTGCCTACCCTGCTCACCGGGTGGTGACTTGATGTGCATGTGCGTGCAGTCTATTGCACCCAGTACCTCCAGGTAGTCTGCCACACGGTGGAAGAGATGCATATTGCTGGCCAACTCATCCTGCATTTGTGGGAAGTATATGTGCTCATTGGCATGTGATAACATGACATCCAGGAACTGGTGGAGTACCCTGGATGCTGATGCCTGTGAAATCCCCATGATATCCCCAGTTGGACTTTGAAAGGTACCTGTGGCTAGTATTCGCAAGCTTACATATACCTTCGTGTCCACTGGGATGGGTTCCCCTCTGTTATTTCTGGCTCTGAGGCATGACTGGCACAGCTCAACAAGTTGCTGTATGGTGTCCCTGTCCATGCTGTAATGGTCTACTATCTCCAGATCATGTAGCCCCTGGCAGGTTACCCTGGGTCTGAACACTCTTCTCCTCCTCTGGTGCCTGAGATGGTTGTCAGCATCATCCTCCACACCACCTTCATTCTCCAGCACATGCTGGTGAATCAAAGCTATGGCAGCCCCTAACCTGTACATATAAAAAGTTCCCCATCTGTATACACCAATGGTGCAGAGTGTCTGGGAATACACATGTGTGTGTGAGGTGCTTTCACATTTTATACTATTGTGCTATGGATGCTGCTTGTGTAATTGGGTGTGTATGTGCAATTCTAGCTGCAGGGTATCTTAATTATGGATTTTACAGTGGGCACTGCTATTGTGGGGCCTTTGGTGTTGAATTACACTTGGCTGCCGTGATTTATCTATTGCTCTTTACTTCACTTTTCAACCCAATTCCCATCCCATTGTCAAGCATGCATCCAGCTGCCGGCTTTCTTGTTTTTTACTTTCCCAATCCAGGATTGTGTTGCAAAATGTGCTATGTAGCTGATCTACTGCAAGTTTGCTTTGTTCTGTTGTGACAGTTCTCTTTTCTTGGCAGTATGGCACCTCTCCTTTCCTGTTCTGCAGGTAGCTGCTAGCAGCCTTGTTAGCTGTTGTCAATGGCCTACTGTGGGTTCCTAGGTGTTAATTACTCATTTGTACTCCAATTACCATGCTGCAGTATTTCCTTATTTTTTCCCTTATCCTTCCTGTTTCAGCTCTGGTGTGCCACGCACAGCTGTTTACCAGGTTTCGAGCACTTTTTCATCTACATTCACATTCACATGCACATTTGGTTACCTTGTGTGCACTCAGCTAAGAAAAGCTATGGCTACTTCAACACACCCCTATCCTGCAGCTTTGCTTAGCAGCAGGCAAACTGGATTAGCAATGCTCCAATGTGCTTACAGCTAAGGTGGCACACCCCTCTCTTGATGTCATCTTTATCTCCAGGCCACACCTCAGTGTTGTACTGCTACGCTGTGATGTACATCCTTAACGCCGGTGGGGATTTTGTGATTCATTATTACTCCTCTCATTTGCATGGCATTGCCTACTAATTCCTAGTTACCATGCAGAACACTGTCACAGCCCCTTAGCAACCCTTGCGCCATGGTGTGGTGTAGCATGCGTGCCACTGACTATTATGGGGAATTCATGAAATGTGTTACATTGCAGTTTTATTCCATATAATTATATTTTCATTGTGATCCCGTTTGCGCACCGATGCCCTGCAATTTTACTTCACGTTAGTGTGGGCATGACATTAAAAGTTTTTTTTATATGTTTTGCATGTTTGTTTATGCTAATGACTATATATTTAGCCATTGGCATATATTAACAGTATAATACGTGAGTTTGGTCCACTGTCATGGCTCCGATTTTATGATTGAAAAATGTAAACCGTTTTTTCGGTACACATTTCTGCATGCTTACACTACGCCTGCACCACTTCCTGAATCATTATATACCTTCATTTGCATGCTAAGCTGCTGCACATGGGGTAATTAGCATACATGCACCGGGAGCTGTGCGGGCGTGGCCTATGCAGGTAGTGCATGTGGAAACAGCTCGTACCTGAACCACTCGGCGGTCATATTTGGTGTTAGATCGCTGACTCTACGCCGGCGCCTGGCACAAGCTTCATGAATCCCATCGAAAGTTTTTCATGCTGAGAAAATGATTAAAGAGAAATTAAAAAAAAAATATTACAAGAATGTTAGTTTTACCAAGAAGAAAAAAAGAAAAAAGAAAAACACAAAATATTTAAAGACATATTTTCAAGATTACAAAGGAACTATGAAGAGGATGAAATAAGCTAAAATTAATTTGCAGATTTTGTATTTTAAAACGTAAAATGGTTTTCTTAATGGCAAAAATCATTTGTTTTGAAAAAAAAATTGAGGACATGATGTTGAAACCAATAACAGCCCAATGCTCCTAAAAGAATGTGCTCACAACTGTTAAGGTACTCTTTTAATTTGGAAAAAGTAGTCTGGTTATTCAGTGGAGAGACCAAGGCTGATCTGCCAGTAATACAAAGGTCAGGCACCCTGAAGCAGATTTCAAGTGAAGAACAGCTTGATTTTGCTGCTGAATATCTTATTTTCAAAGCAGGATTGCAGAGAAATAATGTGCAAGCTGCTATTGAGACAACATGTTGAAACCAGGAAGTACAGTAGGGAAGTCAAGTGAGTGCAATATGTGAAGCATAATCCACTTACACAGGGGATGCTTGTATGTGTGTCAGAGAGTGAATGTAGGAGGTGACCATGTTAATGGGATGCATGGGACGTAAGTGCTAACTACTGCAGGAAAGTGCTGATTAGCACTAATGGTCATTAAGGGTGATTCAGAGGCATTCAAATTAGTCAATTAAAAAATGTGCCTCTTCCTACTTCATTTTACTGCTTGTACTTAGGAGTTCAACTGCATTTAGTTTGCCTTATTTATTACTGCTTGTTGGTAGCCTCATTAAATTGATGACAGTATTCTACTGAATTGCTGCTTTATTTGTGCTGTCTGTTACTGTTGTGATTGTGAGCTACTGCTTTAAAGCAACTTACTGATTAAATATATGTCATTGCTATCTACTGCAATTCATTACTGTTAACTGCATTTTACTGCATTTCATTGCTGTTTAACTGTATTTTTTCTTACTGCAAGTTCTGTGTTTTTGACTATAAGTGATTAATCTTTGCTTCATTGTGAGTTATACTGTGTTCTTAAACTTAAAATTGAGTAGCATAGTCTAGATACATGTCTGCTGCATCCAGAGCTTCAGCTGCACAATTTTATCCCTTTTTGAGGTATTCCAGCTACACATTTTCCCTTAGTAGCAGTTGCGTTATCATCTAGTAGTACTACTCTTAGACCTTCTTCCCTTTACTCTCTTACCTCTTTCAGTTTCTGACAAATATGGATGGACAATTTCCTGCATTTTTTTTCCTGACAGTCTGTTTGATATGGGCATCGTGAGACAGTGTAGCAACTGCCTCATGTACACAGACAACATGCTACTACTACCACCTACAAACACAAATTGTGAGAGATGCAATTACAACAAGCACCTAGTGTCATTGCTCTCTCCCCCACAAACCAGTATATCTGGTACTGACAAGGTCAGCAACATGAACACCACACCTCAAACACCACCCACACCTGCACAACCACACCTCCACATATGCGAAGATCGTCAACACAAAGTATATCCAAACAAAAGAGACCTCCAAGGCATAATCACACGCAAACTACACTGCCCACTGCACCACACCACACACCACATATAGTCCACACATCTGTGTCTCACAGCCACTAAGGCCTAAACATAAACCCAACATATTAGTCATGGAAAACTCCATTGTGAAAGACAGAGATGTGCCCCTCACCAGGCTGGATAAGGAGAAAGTCAGTTAGTTGTTCACTGGGTGCCAGAATCCACCATATCACCAATGCACTCAAGTCTCTCAACAGGTACTGTTATGACTCTTTTAAAGTATGGTCTAAAATATACATAAATAGCATTTATTACCTTTTAGTCTTGAGTCAAGAATAACTCTTCAGGATGTGCAAAACATTTTCTTTTTATTTAAATCCACATACGTCAGCACTGGGAGACTATCCTCACAATTTAAAAATCAGTCTCTCCAAGCAGCAAAAATACACAGTTTTTCTTTTCTTTTCTTTTCTTTTCTTATCAATATCATGCATGCAGAATGCAGACGTTAACAAATAGGATCTCTGCAGACCCTCGTGCTTCTCACTTAGTGCTGCACATAAACACTCAACAATCATGTTTTTAGTAACAATAATGTTTTAGAAAAACACAAGCCATCTGGCTTGTTAATCAGTCTTGTTTTCTGACCTTGTATAGTTCAGTACCAGTAACATTCTAACTCTCCAACATTCCTTGTAACTATCCATCCCAGCCTGGGAAGGTTAGAGCTTACATACAGTGTGTTCTTTTTTGCTTTCAGAAATTAGTCTTTATAACATACCCCTTCAGCACTTTCTTTACCTTCAGTCATCTGTTAATACACTTGCAACTTGATATTAGAATGCAGTTGTGAAACACTCAGATCTATAATAAATATTTGTGGTTTGCATAACTATGCATCTATACTACATATTATTTTTAACATGAGCACATATTAAATAATCAAACGTATTTGTGAAGAAATTGTAAGTTAATATGCATTTTGTGTAGAATAATCATGAGAGATGTATTTTTCTCTAATATCTGTGTCATAGTCCATGTTGGAGTAAATGACTTGAGACATACCTCCTTGGACCATATGAAGAGAGACATGATCGAGCTCGCTGAATATGTGTCCCAGGCAGGTATGTTCCTAGCCTTAAGCAGCATTCTCCATCACCCAGAATGATGCCTCAATACAAATAGAAAATGATTGACTTTAACAATTGACTTAGTTTCTTGTGTCATTCCAAGGGGATCCAGTACCTGACAGCCTGGGATGACATGATTGACAAGCCAAAATGCTCTGCGAGAGATGGCCTGCATCTGTCTCCCTTGGACTTCTGGCTCCTGGCAAAGGCTCCTGCTTCCCCCCATAGTGCCTTTTTTAGGCAATGCCATGAGGTTAAAACTACCAATGTGGAAATTTCACCAAAATGTAAATTAAAGGTCATGCTGCTAAACACTAGGAGTCTAAACATGAAACTGCACTCATTGTAACCATTCCTAACCCTGGAAGAATCTGACATTTGTGCAGTCACAGAAACCTGATTCAAAACTGTGGAGAGCACCCCAGCAATACCAGATTACTCCTCCTATCATTCATTCAGACCCCAAATCATGTGCAGCAAAACAAAGGGAGGTGGAGTTGCAATATATATATATATATATATATATATATATATATATATATATATATATATATAAAAGACATATCTCTAACCTCTAGGCTGGTCATATGTATGTTGCACAGGAAATACTCCAGGTGCAGTTAACAATTGACAAGACCCCTATTCAAATCATAGCTAGCTATAGGCCTCCAACTTTGACTCAAGATGCACACTCCACCTGCCTGGACCTCTTCAAATCTATCAAGATTCAACCCTTTACCCTGATCCTGGGCAACTTTAACCAACCATAGACTGGAAGAAATACTCATGCCAAAACACAAATGCCCAGGGATTCCTTGATTTCATCAATGCAAATGCTTGGACCAGTTGGATGACACCCCACACAAGAGGTGAAAATATCTTGGACTTGGTATTAACCAACATGAGCAACCACTGCAGCATCCCTACAGTGTAATCATCCCTGGTAAGGTCCGACCACAAAGCAGTCACATTCAAAGTCACCATCTCCCCTGACCCCCCCCCCCCCAGTTAGGGTCAAACAAAAAAAATTCTCCAACAGTGATTACAACCTCCTGAGGGAAGGTATAAATAGCTTCACAGCCCCTCTCCCTGCATAGGAACTGACACATATGTCCAAACATATACCAAAGTACTATATGAGCATTTATATAGCTGCATGGAATTAGGAATACCAGACTGGATGAACTCCTCCTCCTCAAGGAAGTGTAAAACCTGTCTGGTGGACATCTAGAACAAATACACTTTACAATAAAAGGAAAACATTGCTGTCCAGGACCAAGAAGGAGCAGGTGCCTATTTAGAAGCAATCTCTCCTTAGCCTAAACAAGCAAATAAAAGCAATAGTGAAAACCTCCAAAGCAAATTTTGAGTCCAAACTGGCCACATCTACTAAAGACAATCATAAGACCTTTTTCACATATGTCGGAAATCTCAAGGGAAGAACCCAAATCTGTTCAGAAATGGTGGTCAAGGACATGCACAACCACTGTAAAAATAGCCAATCTGCTGGCAGACAGGTTCAGTGAAAACTTCACACCTCTGCCCCCCATTAGTAAAACAGGACATCCCTAGTACCTGGCCCCCACCCCTTATCACTAGGGAGCAAGTCATCATTGCCCTCTCTAAGGCACAAAATATAGCCTCCATGGGACCTAATAACATCCCACTCTGCATTCTACATGAACTCAGGCAGGAACCTGCAGCACCATTAGGCACCCTATTCAGCCAAAGCTTGAGTACTGGATTCATCTCAGCCGAGTTGAGGACAGCTATTGTCATCCCTTTACAAAAAGGTGGAGCATCCACAGATCCAGGAAATTATAGACCCATCAGCCTAACTAGCATGATCTGAGTGCCTTGGAGCAGATTATCGTTTACCTCATTAATAAGGACATTGGCAGCCTCCAGACACTTAATCGCACACAGTTTGATTTTGTCAAGGGGAGGTCATGCCAGTTAAATTTGGTTGACTTCTTTGAGACAGTCACAAAGGCCATAGATGAGGGGAAGACAGTGCACAATGCCTACCTTGATCTGGGAAAGCCTTTGATACTATTCCCCACTCAGGTATAATAGATAAACTCTCTCAACGAAGGATCAATCCATGTGTTACCAGATGGGTAGCAAATTGGCTTACAGATAGAACTCACCTAGTCAAAATAGGGGAAGCCACCTCAAGTAGTAGACCCATAACAAGCAGTGTACCCCAGGTGTTGGTCTTGTGGCCTCAGCTTTTTTGGATATACTTCTCAAAGGTGCAGGCCAAATCTAGTGGGCTACGGCTGTCCAGGTTTGCAGATGACTGCAAGCTGGGTGCTGTTATCAATTCCCTTAGTGATGTGGACATCCTCAAATAGGGTCTCACCCAAACAAATGACTGGTGCCAAAAACACGGCCTCAAACTGAATGTCAAAAAATGCATCATCATCCCTTTTGGAGAGAGTGATGTCCCCACAAATTATCACATTGATAATAAGGTTCTAAGCATGCAATCGGTCATGAGGGACTTGGGCACCCAGGTTGATAGTAAATTGAATTTTGACCATATTGCCTCTTTTGCACGGAAAGATTTCTACATGGCTCACCCATTAGTAAAGGTGTCTTATTCAGGGACAAGGTGATCATAACTTCCCTGTATTTTTCCATTATAAGACCCATTATTGAGTACAATGCCACTTTTGGTATGTACCTCACAAAGCACATGCAGCAGCTGGAGAGATCACCTGGAGAATCCAGGGCCTCAAACATCTACTCTACACAGATAGGTTAAAAGCTTTGTCCCTCTACTCAGTCTCCTACAGACTCCTTAGAGGTGACCTCTGGCATACAAAGCAATCTCAGACCCTGCACTGATGGGACTGCTGCATATCTGCAAGTCAAGCTCCACTAAAGTAACTGCATGCGCACAACCTCAACCTGGTCTGTGACATCAATATGACCTGCTGGCAGGATAGATTTGTGCCCAGAGACTCTCCCTTTTGTGGAATAGATTCCTTCAACATGTAAAGCAGAGTACCTCTTTAACCCTTTTAAGCATAACCTGGATAACTGGATGTGAAACAGAAAATACATTCTTGGGATTCCACATGTGTCCCTGCTGGACAGTGATATATCATGCTGACTTGTTGGAACATGGACTAAATTCTTGGCTAGGTTTGTAAGGGCCTCAGGGACAATAGTCTAATAACTTCCTATGATCCTATGATCCCATGATCTTTCCTTATTACAGCTAATGGGACTCTGAATCACAAATTGCCACATCATGTTAATTGCCCGTTTTTACCACAACCATACCTCTCAACCTTCAGACATTGAAAATAAGAACAAAAGCCCAGGAAAAAAGGGAACATCTAGATAAAAATCTGGACATCTAATTAGCACAAAATCTGAACCTCAAATAGCCGATAACTTTTTCTTCTTCCATTAAGAATATGAGATACTCGAATCGGTGGTAGAGAGAAGTCACTTTAAGACCTTTTTAACAGAAGGCCATTCAAGATTTAAACAATGCAGGGCAGGGGTAACAAAACTGGTGGGATCAATGATTCTTGGATCATTTGAACTTCAAAATTGAATATTCACCCAAAGCAAGGAAAGAAACAATCAGAGACATCAGTCTCCTGCCAAGGAGAGGAAGAATCACATACAAACTAAGACTAAACGAGGAATGAATATAATCTGTGAATATGGTTAATAAACTAAGCTTGTGACAACAAATTATAGTTGATAAACTTTCAAATACTGTTAGGGATAAGTTTCTTAAATTGATGTTCCTTGCTTTTAGTCAAGACCAGGTCTGGTTAAAATAGATTTTTCAAACTTGGACACCCCATAATAAATCTCATAAGAAGAGACTTGGGTTACAAAAGCAGTGTTTGTTAGGGAGTGAGTGGGCTAGGCTTTGTACAAATAGTTTTAGGTCATACAGGGCCATTAAGATTATTTTACCTCTTAAACACTAACACACAAGGTATATATATACTAATAATACAAAAAAATACAAAAAACAAATCTTGCCAGGTCCTGTTAAATTCCTAGTCCAGGAGATTAGTGGGTAGGCACAGGGAAGGGACGGGAATAAAATAATGCTTTCATAACATATTTTTGATAAGAAATAAACACAAACCAATATATTTACACAAATTTACAAGTCTACTTATATAAAATAAAAGCTTTATAAATGTGTGAAATAGATTCGTGGAACATTAAAGGGCTCCAGAACATTAAAAAAAGGAAACTGTTTCTTCACCTAGTTTTGCAGGCAAAGGCAATCTTCATACTAATTCAAGAAACACATTTATCTATTGAGCAATGGACAGAATTAAAAGGGAAAAATGGATAAGAGAAATTATAGCCTCTGAAGGCAAAACCAACAGTGCAGGAGTAGCTATAATCATTAAGAACCAATGCCAAGATAAAATTATAAAAAACAAAATAGATAAAGAAGGTAGATGGTATTATGTAATCCTTTCAACTCCCGCTTATGATAAGCCCATTTTACTTCTTAATATATATGCACCCTGTAATAACCAGCACTCCTTCTTTGCTTCATTGTTTCCTATCTTAAATCAATACAATAATCACTACATGATCATAGGAGATGACTGGAATGCATATCAAAACCCAAAAAAGGATAAATCAAGCTCACAGAGATCATGCAATAAACAAGCAGTTTTAACATTAAGCAAACTTAAACATGACTTTAATCTACATGATCCCTTCAAATATGGTAATAACCCAAATACCTCAAATAATTTTACGTTTTACTCCAACTGTCATAAAATGTGGTCGAGAATTGACTTTTTCCTAATTTCAGAAGCACTAATTAATCTTTACCCCACAGTATCCATTCATGCTTGTTACTTGTCTGACCACTATAAAATTACCCTAAACATTACTAAAACCACCAAAAATAACACACTATATCGGGGATACAATTGGTCCCTAAACCCCAATCTTTTAAATAAAAATGAAATAGTTCAGGAAGTTCAGGACAATCTTAAAATGTCTCTAGTCAATTTAGCAAAACAAAAACACCCTCCTGATATTGAATGGGCGACAACTAAAGCTTAGATAAGAGGTATCTTTATCCAAAAAGCTTCTTATTATAAGAGAACTCAACTCAGAGAGGAACAGCAACTAGAGGCTAAAATTAAATCATTAGAACAGGATTTAATTAAAAATTACAACACACAAACTGAAACTGAACTATTGAAATGTCAGAAAGACCTTTTCTTGGTTCACAATAATAATCTATCATTTCATGAAACAAAAATACTTGCAAAATATGCTTACTATATACAAACACTGTCACGAGCACTAGCAAGGATTATTAATCAGTCTAAGACACCCTCTCAAATTTCTGAAATAATCTGTAAGAACAAGATGTATACGAAAACTGAAGATATTATTAACACTTTCGAAGTTATACATTCACAAACCTATGGAGAACAAAAACACCTACTCATAAATGAAAATAGTAGAGACTTCCTACAAAAACTTAATTTTCCGAAAATTGATGTGAATCAACAAAAAGAATTAATAGAACCAATAACCATTGAAGAAATAATAACAACAATCAAAAAATTTAAATCACACAAATCTCCTGGCCCAGATGGCCTCACAGCGGAATTTTACAAAACATTTTACCGTATCACTGCACAAATTTTATCTCACATATTAAACTATATAATAAACAATAAAATTAATGATATACACTTTAATGCATCCAAAATGATTTTCATACCCAAAGAAAAGGCAGATCCTCAGAAACCAGACAGTTACAGACCCACATCATTACTCGATATTGATACCAAAATTTTAACATCTTTTCTGGCTAATAGACTGAAAAAAATAAAGGACATAATTATTTTGAGTGAACAATCTGTTTTTTTAACATCTAGGCAAACCATTGACAATACACTAACACTTCACACGCTAATTTCATATGCTAACCATAATAACCTAAACATATATACACTCATTATAGATGCTCATAAGGCCTTTGATAGAGTTAACATAAAATTTTTATTCCAAATCTTACCCTACTTTAATATACCCCAAGAATTTATTCTAACCCTACAAACACTATACAATAATCCTTATACAACATTATATATAAATAAAATGTGGTCTAATAGAATCCAAATCAGAAATGGCACTCGTCAAGGATGTCCTTTATCTCCCTTATTGTTTAACCTATATCTAGAACCCCTATTTTTAAACATCAAACAGAATGTTTATCACAATGCCCCAGTAATATATAACACAAAAATGTCCCTGTCAGCCTTTGCTGATGACTTTAACATATACTGTACAACACCAACCATAGACACCAAGAAAATACTAACTGCTATTGAAAACTTCACATCAATATCAAACTATAAAATAAACCTTAAAAAAAACATCTTCCCTTTAAAAACTCAAAAACCTTTCTGACTTCTACCATTGATAGGTCAAATAAAATCTGAAGAAAAGATTAAATATTTAGGAATTACATTCTCTACAGATAACAAAAATTTTTATCTTAATAATATTAAACAAAAGTGGGACCACATTCTATTTGACCTAAAGAGATGGAAAAATCTGAAACTACCACCATTAGCCAAAGTCTCGATTATCAAAATGAATATCTTGCCCAGATTATTATACAGCTTTATGTCTTCCCAGCTATTAATACCCAAGAATTTTTTTAAGCAAATTCACACTGAACTCGTTAAATTTATATGGGAACCAAAAAAAAGTAGAATCTCATATGATAAACTGATGACCCCAAAAAACAAAGGTGGATTAGATCTACCAAATTTTGAAAACTACTACTTAATCATAAACGCCAGTAGAACTTTAAGAATTGCAAACTACAATACACTAGAAAATAGTTGGTCCCCACATTGGGTAAGAATATGTTTTAAACATATTGAAAGCCTGAATATAAATCCCAAATCACTACCTTTCTTAAACAGTAAAAGCATTAAAGCATATAATCTAATAGAACCCCTTAAAAATTCTGTAACATTAACACAAAATCTTTTTAAGTCAGTAAATCTCCTTCAAACCATGATGATCCTACAACCTATACACAAAACCCAAACCTGAAAATTAATAACCAACTACTAGACCTGAAAAAATTCCCACTTATAATTAATATAACACTACAAGATCTATACCCATATTTAAACTGTCCAGCTCATGAAATAAGAAATCAATTGGGTCTTCCCAAGTCATACCTGTTGATCCTGAAGAAAGACGATTTAATGAAATGTAACTCACTTTGGCAAGCCCTTCTACAAAACAGCAAATTTATAACATGCTCATACAAATTGATCAAAGACCTGAAATTTCAAGAACACATACTCTTATCTAATTATTGGAAAGAAAAAATACCATCGGTAGAGAACCATAAAATAATACAAGCAATTAACTTAACAGTAAAATCCATTTCCCTTCAAAAGTTAGCATTTACCCAACTCATGATATATAATAATGCTTGTTACACACGCCTTAGCTTGCATACATTTAACTCTAGAAACTCCCAAAATTGCCCACATTGTAAAGATGAAACTGTTAAACGTTTGCATATGTTCTGGAGCTGTAAATGTGTATTCAAACTTTGGAACTCCCTGAAAGTACAGCTACAAAAGATGGGATATCAATCATCAAAGCTCACTTGGGAATTTATGATATTACATCTCCCCCCAAATAACCTATCTAAAAACCAAACAACCACCCTCATTAATATTTTCCTATTAATGAAACATATGTTTTAAGTGTATTGTTGTTCTACCAGTTGTATATCACCTGTGTTTACTCTTGTGATATGATGTGTAATGAAAAGGAAAAACAATAAAGAATTATTATTGAAAAAAAAAAGAATATGAGATACTACTCAGAGACACATGTTCAAATAATGCAGAGTGATAAAATGATGGAAAAGTATAAGTACATTATCAGAGAGAGAATGTAAATCTGTAGGCTTTAATGAACAGTATCATACAATTCAACCACAAAAGTTCTTGTGTTTTTGCTTCATAAAAAGAGGCATAAGATGTGTTTCCTTCGTCTGTTAAATTATTCTTGTCACTAATATGGTGGTCATGTAGTATGATTTTTTGTGCAGTAGAAAACTTCAGGAACCACATGTGATGAGGGGCATTCAGAAAATTCCTCCTAGAATAAGGGCATAATCTGTAGGGGTAAATCAGACCTGAAAATAAGAACATTCCTTCAAAATAGAGATAGTTGAGAGGTCTGGCCACAGCTCACACTAACAGTGTTGAGGTTCTTCCTTAGTCCCTGGGGTGAAATTTATTTTGAAAATTTTTACTTGGAAATTTAGTCATATAACATTTCTTATTCCACATAGAATGGTAATAAGTGTTGTTGAAGATGCAGTTTAGAGGCCAGAGCTGTTTACAACATGTTTTATTGGTATAAACTATTGACAGAATTGTGAGCAAACTTTCAATTATTTTTTCCAAGCAGTTTGGTTTAGGTGATCAACAGGAAATATAATATTTTCTGCTGTGTTCATGAAAGTGTTCATGAGGTCCTTGTAACTTGCAGCTTGATAAAAAAATCATATATTGGAACTGTCTCAACTTCAAGTTTGTCTAATTAATCTGTTGGAGGTTGTTTGTCATTGATTATTGTATCGTGAGTGTTTGATAAGACTTCTCCTGAGTCCTTTACTTGTTTGCATGTGTCTTTAGCAACTAGCAACTGATGCAACTGTGAACATATGGCACTCGCTGCTTACTGTGTGTTCTCTTTCAATATTGCTGAGTAAACAACTTGTGGCTAAAAGCATTAACTAAAAAGACTGCTACAGGATGTTTTGAAGCATAGCTTTTTATAATTGCACTGTTTTGACTTGAGCTGGTAAACTCCTGATATTGTTAAAGTATACCTGTTTAGAGTTGGCAAACTGTTGATAATTCTAAACTATGATCTATATGGACTACTTTTGATGATAACTTTGTTCTGAATAACTCATTCTCCCTGTCTGTATGGTCTGCATGCATATGTTGCCTTCTTTTCTTCTCAGTAGCTAACACCCACCTCTCCCCTTAACTTACAGTGTTCTCTTGTGTACTCCAGTTTCCTTCTCTTCGTCTGACTCATTAACATCTGCCCTTCCATGCTTAACTCTCTCTCCACTTCCACTACCATCTCTCTCAAACTATACCTAACTACACTGCTGCAGCATTGCTATACATTGCTATGCACTCAAGTAGCTGCTCTCCTCTTTTTTCTAGGTGCTAAGCCCTGATTCTGCACTCCAATAACTGTGTCAGGCTTACAGACAAAGACCCCAGTATCCCATCAGTGCAGACTCATTACAGAATTAGTGATAATGCCCTGCATGTTTGTCTCTACCTATATTGCATATTCATTGTTATTCTGCTGGTACCACAGTCAGCTATAGTACATCACCGGTCATCCCTTCCCCTCTGCCCACTTATTTTAACCTTCTCTTTTGGCCTGTTAGACTTAGCTAAACTTCTGCCCAAAGTAAATACCTCCCCTGATAATAAACTTGCTGCCCATATACCTCAGGGTAACCTCCACTATATTTCACCAAAAGATCTCAACTCAATACCAGCAGTTTCTCAAACATACTGTCAGCATGATAAGAAGTATACAAACTTAGTAAAAATTCATTGGTTCAGCTCAGTGTAAAAAACTAATTGGTTTAACTGATTACTGACTGTTTTTTGAAGATGACCACAAACTAGGTGGTGGATCAGCCCTGCTCCATTTGCCCTTGCTACACTCAGGCTCACTATGTTCATTACCCACCCCCTCTTTCCTTAAACATATACCCTTTAAGCCACACCTACCACTCTAAATGGATCCATCATAATATTCTGTCAATTAAGCATTACAAACTCTCTTGCTCAAGCCACAATTCACATCTATGCCCTTCTCAAACCACTACTTAAATTATCAAGCCTTAAATTAACTGCTTAACAAAAACTAGGTATAGATTACTCACCACAATTTAGAGTACTCAAACACTTATTCTTAGCAATAAACAGTATAGTCACCTTAACACCTGCAATTGTAATCTCATTCATTTCTCTAGCCTAAACAACAAAGCTACAAGATGCTCCTCTCTCACATTCTCACACTCACAACTCTTACTTTACTTACACATGTTACTTCTTATCACCATACTATGCCAATATCAGTTCCTCACCATATCACAAGTACTGCACATACTATTAAATCTATTCCACTCAAACACTGCATACACCCAGCTCTTTCTCCACGCCAGCACTCAAATAAAACATCCTTAGTACATGATAGGTGCATCATCAAAATCTTAAAACTAATTGTGGACATTGCATCCGTGCCATCACTCAGTGGTGCATCATCAAAATCTTAAAACTAATTGTGGACATTGCATCCATGCCATCACTCAGTGGAGACATACACCCAAACTCTGCCCCACCTAATCCTTCTATCAACCTTCTCATGTCAAATACTCCCCACAATCCATCTTACCTCTCCAGAAATGCTACTGCTCTGCTAAAACGAAACACTAATATTATAAGTATATCAAACAAAGTCCATGACGTCCATGCCAATCTTTCCCTATACTCATCAGCTGTAGTACTTCTAACTGAAACTTGACTAAAACCTGACATCACTAATAATGAAATACTGCTTCTGGCTATAATTTGCTATGCAAAGATCGAGTAAACAAAAAAAGAAGAGGTGTTGCAATATTTTTTAAAGAACAACTAAAAATCACTACATTAGATATACCAACTCCAGCCCTACGTCCCACTGAAAGTTTACTTGCTAACCTAAAAATCAGCACTAGAACAATTATCAATATAATTGGATGCTACTTCCCACCTGGTAATAATATATCCACCCTTGAGAACTTACTCCACAGGGCATCAGAGTTACTCCCCTCAATAAACCATTATTCTAGGTGACTTCAACATTGACTGGACACCATGTAACTCAACTATACCCACTACTCATATCAACCCCCATGGATTTACTCAGCTAAATGAATCTCCTACTAGAACTGAAAAATCATCAAACAGACAGTCTATCCTAGACTGGATACTGTCAAATAAACCATCCCAAATAAGTTAATTAGGCTGCCTACCTGACAGCCTGACAACTTGCCTACCTATATAATTAGACACTGCCCAGCTCTAGAAAAACCCACCACCTTCTAGCAAATATGTAACAAAAAGAATTTCATCCCATCTAACTTCATCTCAGCACTAAAAGCTTGTAAGTGGAATCCCATCAAGCAACTCATCCTTAATGAAGCTGTTAGGTACTTCAATTCCACATTCTTAAATATACTAAACTCCCATGCGCCATCTAGAATCATTAGAATTAAGTATAACTATGCACACTGGTTGAGCAAAGAAACCAGATCTCTGCTTCATGCAAGAGGTAAAGCTTGGTCCAAATGGCACAGATCAAAAATAATAAGCTCAAAACAAACATACCTAAAACACAGAAACAACCCCCCCCCCAAAAAAAAAATGATCAGAACAGACAAAATAAATAACTATCATAGCATACAAATGAAACATCAGCATAATTCTAGAAAGTTTTGGACAGCTATTAATAATGTTCCACAGTCATGTAGATCTAAGACTCCATCCCCTACTACCAAAGACACCTCAACTAATATTGCCACCCAATTTAACAAATTCTTTACTGAATCCATACTTTCATTAGCAAATCCTCAAAGGTCCCCTGACTCCAATGAGAAACACAAACACCTTACTAATGAAAACAGCTTTAACTTTCAAGCTGTCTCTGTAAACTTGATTAAAAAATTACTCAAAAAGCTAAACTCAACAACACTGGCTACAGATGAACTCCCAGCCGAAATCTTAAAAATTGCCACTGACACAATAGCATAAACAGTAACCTTCTTATCAATCACTCCATCTCTGAAAAATTAGTCCTGGACCTCTGGAAAGTCTCGCATATTATTCCCCTCAATAAAGGGGGCAAGTCAAAAGAACTAACAAAGGGCACAGAGCCTAGATGGCTAACTGAAAGCAGCAGTTTCTCAGGGCTCCATAAAACCAATATAAAATACAGGAACTAAGTTATTTTTTTCAACAAAAATACTCAGAAGTAATAGATAATATGCTTTAAGCATAACATATATAAATTTAGTAGTTCTATTGAAATTTTTCCTGTCAAACTATCAAGGAGAATATTTTACTTGCTGAGATGAGTACTTCAAAGAATTCTCACTCTGACCTGGCTTTAAAAAGAGAATTACAACTGGTAACTTCTGCAATACAAGAACTGTCATTAAAAATGTGTGACTTCAAAGAAAATCTACCAAATCTCAAGGAAGGTTGTCAGAAACAAACGGATTCACTTAAAGAACTTATTCAGCAACATCAAGCCAAAATGAAAGACACAGAAACCTCCCTGAATGACACCAAGAGAAAAATCAAAGAATAAGAGACCCAGAAAGAACTTCTCATTAAACAAAATACTTGGATTCTCAATAAAGTGAATGATCTTGAAAACAGGGAGAGAAGATCTAATATAAGAATTTTTGGTATCCCTGAGGGAGCTGGAGGGGAAGATATCATCACATTTCTGAATACATGGATTCCAGAAATCTTAGATTTAAAGGATGGTTTCTCATTTGGCATCAAGAGTGCTCATAGAGCTTTAGGAAGACCAGTATCAACATCTTTTCTGCCCCTTCCAGGTTAGTAGTTATAACGTTTTTTATGTTATTTGGACAAAGAACTGTTTTTAAAAAACTGCCTGGAGGAAGAGCCCATTAAAGTATAACCAGCACCCAATAAGGTTTGACAATGATTATTCTGTTAGAGTACGGGAACAGAGGAAAAAAGCTTGGTCATTAATAAAGCTATTAAAACAAAGCAACATTAAAACTCAACTTGCCTTTCCTGCCAGAATAAAAAATATTACATCTAAATGAAATGAGGACTTTCAATAACCTGGAAGAAGCCACTGCATTCATCAAAAACAATAATGTTATATCCATATCTGAAGATATGGATTGGGCATCTCCCTCTCTGAAAAGAGTCACTGATAAACCCTCTTGGACTGATGGTAAAAAGAAAAAGCAAAAAAAAAAGAATCAAAGATTGCTGTCCCTTCTAAATCTCTCAAAGTATCTACTGCAACTTGACTTTCATTCATAATATGCATGCGTAATATTTTAAACAAGGTATGTCATGTAATTATACATATTAATGTGTAAAGTAAGGAGAGAAAAAAAGGGGGGATGTTTAGTTATCCCATTAACTGTAATACAATATATTCAGAATTATTTAAATAGTAAAGTTATATAGTAAATGCTTTTTATTTTTTTATTTTTGTGATTTAAAAGAGTGATAAATGTATTAATCTTGGTTTATTTCATTCCTTATATGTTGCTTTGAATGTCATTATTGTGGTTTTTTTCCATATAGTCATATCTTATGCTTTAAATATTCACTGATTAGCTATTAAGAGTAAATATACAGAAATGCACATTTCTAATATAAAATGTTCAAGTTTTGCCTTTGAGACCAAAAACTATTAGTAATAGAAATAATACGTCATTGTAGCTTGGTAGATTTTTGTTTAATTATTAATATGTAAGTTTACATCTTAGGAGATCACTATGTTTCGTAATAAATCAGATTTTGAAAGGTTCATAAACTTTATTTTTCTTCTGTCTAACATGACAGTCTTCATTTCCCTTATGATTGTTAAATGGGGCTTTGTTCTAGAAAAAGAGAGATATGTGAAGGTATTGTGATCTCCAAACATCTGTTATGCCTTTTCCTCAATTGCCCAGAGTTTTAAAATACATGTGTTTTTAATTTGAATTGCTTCCGGTTATATGATTTCGCATTGAGAAGCAGTTCTTGCTTGTCCAGTTTGTCAGGAAAGAGTTTGAAAAGCATAATGTGATGATTATCATTTGTACGCTACAATCTGTAAAGCCTGGTGTTGTTTGAAAATCTTGTTTGCCCGGTTTGTCTGGAAAGAATTTGAAAAGTGTAACGTAATAGTTAGCACTGGTAAATTTGCAACCTTGGAAGCTTGTTTTTTGCATTTATACCAGGAATTCTGATTGTAATTGGAATATTTTATTTACTGAAGGGATTTATGTTTTTTAAAACTATCCATGATGGTGGCAATTTGAAAAGGTGAGATTGTGAAGCTGAATGAATGATTAGTTTGTATGACTGGGGCATGTAATTATGGGCGGTTGATTCCATGATGAGTATATGGATGGTCTTGGAGAGATGGATTACATAGTAAGAGAAGTAGGTTTGGATACCAAAGATACAAGACACTAAAGTTTAGCATGCATTGATGTGACGGCTTAATTAGAGACCTCTTATTGTATTGGTATTGAAGAAGGATGTCTTCACTGTGATGCTCGTTGAGGGAGAAATCTTTTACAATATTTAAAGAAGTGAAGCTTTTCTCTGTGCTCGAGACAGTACATGTCTGATTGTCATTATCTCGGATTTCACTGAGCATGATTTATAGTAACTGTCCGAACTGAAGATCGAAGGTCCCTGTTTGGTTGTTGTGATACAGAGGGTTTCTTCCTTAGTGAAAGTTTATAGAAGTATTTGACAATGGTTTCAGTACTTTACTTAAAAGAGATGACTCTATTTACTGTAACCCAAGCAGCAAGTAATATATTTATTTCTGCACAAGTTTAGTAAAAGGTTAACAATTCGTTTCATGCTTTAGAGCTAGGCTTGTGTACATTATAAATGGCTCTATGTGAGCAATAAGTGGAATGTTTATAAATTATAATAGAAAGATATACACAGGCTTATGTACATTTGGGTGAATACAAGCAGCAAATAGCATATATAATGATTATCAGTTTACCTGTGCTATATTCTTTTGTAATGCATGAAATAAGGGTTTCAATATCTAGTGATAGTATAGCCTAAGCCTGACAGAATATTTTCTGTACTATAGTCAACAATTTATGCTTAATGAAGAGCATAATTTTCAATCAGAAGGGTTGAACTTATAATTGTGACTTTGTAAAGTGAAAATAGTGTTGTCTATCCTTTAAACACATGAAACAATGCAACTAATGCTGGCCTGTGTTTCAACATAAACACATTAACATTACAGGTAATTGAATTTAACTCTCTCATAATGTTACTCTGCTTGGCATATACTAATGAGAAATGAAATTAATATCAAGACTTGCATGTAGTCTAGATGAATAGCATATATAAGGTCAGATCAGTTACTAAATATCTAATTGTTTACTTCTTTAAATGCTGAATCTTAGTATTATATAAACACAAGTTTGTTTCCTGTTTTTGTGAATAGTCATTTTGTATTATTAATGCTTTGATAACAATGTAAGTTTTTGTTTAATTACTAGATATGAGTATTCAATCTTGACTAGTTGATTAATAGCACTGTAAGTTACTGAATTTAAGAATTATTCTCCATTAATATTTATGGTTTTGTGGGCTTGGAAAGAACAAAGTTGCTGGCTAGAATGGTTAGTCTAGCAGATTTATTTATGTCTGTTGGACTAGGAATTATTTTCAGTCCATGTTTATTGTGAGTTAAAGTTTATACAAGTGTAAATTCTAAGATTCTGCTTTTATTTAATTTTTTTCTAGTTTTAAAATGCCTGACTTAAAATTCTTATGATCAGTTTTCATGGGAAAAACATTATGGATTGAGATAAATAGAATTTTAATAAATGATTTTCTGCTAGCTCTACAGAAGGAGTTATATGAACTAAGGGGTTCAGTAATACAAAATGTTTTCATGCTATTTCTTTTCTAAAGAATCCTGATATGGACCTAACATTGGTGTCTTTAAATACTAATGGCTTAAACAACCCAACTAAGTGATCTAACTTAAGATATTAAAGAGACTCGTTTTAAAATAAATGGCACATTTATTTTGGATCCCAATAAATATAGAATATTATCTCATTCTCCTTATCATTCTAAGACTAAAGGAGTATTAATTCTTTGGAAAAAGATTTAATTAAACCCAGAAGTCATTTATAAACATATAGATAAAATAGACTCTTAACTATAGTTATACTAAAATTTAATAAATGAATTTGGAATTTAGTGAACTTAAATTGGTTCCATAGAATGGGGATAGGACTAGCTAAGAAGCACTTAGACCTCATCACAACTATTTCCAAAGGTAATATAGTAATAGGACATGATTTTAATTGTATTACAGATGTTACAGAGACCACAAATAAGAAATCCCCCCAGTTAGCACCCTCAGCTAAACTACTAAAAAAATGGACTGTAATGTTTAAATTAAGAGATGTTTACAATGCTAAAGGACAAAGCTCTTTACTTTTTTCACATCAGGACTACAGATACGACACCCAAACAAGAATAGATAAAATCTATGTCTCTCAAGCTCTATATTCTAAAATTTTTAATTTTTCAATACAGCCTTGCCCATTCTCATGTCATTATTCCCTTATACTGAAAATTCAGATAGCGTTCAAATTGTTAGTTACCACTTCTAGGATTCCTTTATACATAATAAAAATTAAAGAATTTAAAACCTGGATAAGTTCTGAACTCCAATTCTTCCTAGAGACAAATTACAAACGATAAACAAACATAATTATGGTGTGGGATTCTCTAAAAGCTTATATATATATATATATATATATATATATATATATATAAATAGAGGGAGGGATGGATTCTTGTCCCAGAGACTTCCTATACTCTGAAACAAGCTACCCATCTATGTCAAGAAAATTTACTCATTAGCACTCTTTCAAGAAAAAACTTGATGAGTGGATGGGAAATAGGAAATACACCCCAGGATCACTTCTGTGACTCTGCTTGACAGGGACACAGGAAATTAATTTTCTTGGGTGGCGTAAGCCAGGGAACCTTGTTGGCTAGGCTTCCTCAAGCCCTTGGGTCGATAGCCTAGTACCCACCTATGAACCTATGAACCTATATATGGTAAAATCATCAGCTGGTACAGAAATAAAATTAAAGGATGGGAATCAAAGCTACAAGAAGTACAAAATCAACTGTTAGTACTCAAATATAATAAGAATTTAAGTGCTATGGAGAATAAAAAGAAAATAGATGAGACAAATAATAAATATAATGAAATACTATCTCATAAAACTATTTTAGCTATGGAAAGATTAAAAATAAATGCTTATGCTACTTCCCCAAAGCATCTTCATAACTTATCTTTGAAAGTTAAAATACAATCAAAATCCAATAATATTGCTACCGTCTTACATGAAGGAAAGAAGAAAAATGTCTCAGACATAGACGATATTTTAGATGCTTTCAAATATCACTATGTTGAACATCATAAAGATGATACAAATATAACTGAATATAGAAATCTGGAAAATGTAGTCCCTAACATAAAGAAAATCTTTGAAGAATTAAAGTTAGAATTACAAAAAACAATTACACAGAAAGAAATAATAGACAAGATTAAAGAAAGTAAGTCTAATAAAGCATCAAGTATAGATGGTTTAATTATTGAGATTTATAAACTTTTCCCCACTTCTATAACTTCTCTCTTACATAAAACCTTTCTTGAAATCTACACATTAGCAAAAATTCCACCTTCCTAGAGATATTCTTTAATTATTCCTATAGTAAAAGAAAATAAAGACCCTAATTATTGTAATTCATATAGACCAATATCTTTGCTGAATAATGATTATAAACTCTTTATGTCAATCATGGTCAATAGAATGAAAATACCCTTATCTAAAATAATTGAGGAAGACCAAACTGGTTTTATATATAACATACATGCACAGGATAATATCAAAAGGATTCTAATTTTAATAGATTATTTGAATAGAGAAGATCAAGAAGCATTGATAATTGGTCTAGACATTGAAAATGCCTCTGATTCCTTAAATTGGGATTATTTAATTAATGTTTTACACATATTTGATTTTCTGTTATTCTTTATCACACTTATAAAGAAAATTTATGAAAATAATTTAGCTTTCATTAAAATAGGCCCTTTTACTTCCAAAGCAATTCAGATCACTAGAGGTACTAGACAAGGTTGTCCCATGTCTTCTATTCTATTTGCATTGGCCATAGAAATACTTGCCATCTTAATACATAACAACCCAAAGATAAGAGGAATATATATATATATATATATATATATATATATATATATATATATATATATATATATATATATATATAGTTCTAAAACAATGAGCTTCTTATATTATACAATAAAAAAATCCAAACTTAAACATGGAAACACCGGATGTTAAGTTGTCAATCTTGCCTTCATTCTTGCTGGATGGGTTCGGAGCCAATCCTCGGCTCCGACTCGGCACTTGCTAAGCTCGAGAATCACTTTTACCAGCTCAAGGCAGCCCTATATCCCATGATGCAAGGCGGTAATTACCCAGATCTCGTTTGCCGCTTCGCTCATGAGGTCACCTTTTTTACCAGCTCCTAGTAAGTGAATTTTCATTACTCTTTCAAGAGATTTAGCTATCCCAGTTTTCAAATTTTTTCCCCTTTTATAGTTAGTTAGTTCACCGATTCACTTAGACCCTATTCCCGTTAGTTTCTCGATCCCTTTCATATTTTTCTGTTAGTCAGCCCTTAGGCCTTACCCTCCCTAACAATTTCCTGTCAGGATTTTTGTCAGGTGTGTCTCTGTTTTTGTTTTAATTAGTGTATTTAAGGACTGAGTGTGTGTGTGTTTGTGTCCAAACTCAGTCATGTCAAAAGACACTAGGGTCTTAGGTTTTAAGAAGTGTGACTTGTGCTGTCAGAAGATGTCTCTGACAGACGGTCACACTTTTTGTATTTATTGCCTGGGACCCCTACACCCGCAGGACTCCTGTGCTATTTGTCATTCTTTCAGCCAGAGAGTCCTGCAGGAACGTAGAAACAAATTGATCCTGAGGGGTCTTCTCAAGCCTGAGAGCTCCCCGGCTAAGGTCGGCTCTGGGAAGCCCTCTAAGCCATCCAAGACCCAGACTTCGGTGTCCAAGTCTGTGGCCTTGGTTCCAACTCCACCAGAGTCAACATCGGCTCTGTCTGGAGCCGATCCTTTCCTTCTTGGAAAGTTCAGTACCGGCGCCGATCGGCACCGATACCCTGGCTTCGGCACCTGTGTTGGCTCCGGCTGGAGCCGATACCCTAGCTTTGAAGCATGTCTCGGCTCCGGCTGGAGCAGAAATGTCTCTATCCCAGCTCGGAGCCGACAAGCTGTCGGCTCCAACTGGAACTGAAGGTTCGGCTCCGATGGCTCCGTCGAGGAAGAGATCTAAATCTCCTTCTCTGGAGTCTATCCACTCGGCTCTGGCCTCCCCCTTACTTTCGGAGCGGAGCCATCGGAGCCGATCATCAAGGTCTTCCAGGCTCTCAGACCATGACTTGGAGAGAGTGGTGAGTAGACTACTAAAATCACAGGCACTGGCCCAGATGCTCCATAGCCCGTCTCAGCAGACGACCGCTATTCCACACCCTCCTGAAATTCCTCCTTTGACTCTCCTACAGAGCTCGGAGCCGGAGATTATTGGTACCGTGACTGTTGCTGCTTCGGAGCCGATACCACACCTTTCGGCTCTGTCGTCTTCGACTCCTATCTCCTCCTTGAGACCGTCCTTGGAGGAATCCGGTCGTCGGGCTTCCCTGGTCGGTTCCGAGGGGGCGAGTGGCATCGGACCCTTGTCCGACCCCGTTCTCCCTCTTGGAGCTTCGGCCTTGGTGAGCTCGACGCCGACATCTGCTTCGTAGCCTTCCTTTTCGGTGGGGCCGGGGATCCCTGTTTCTTCAGAGCGGGGGCTCTCGGTCCTCCCTGGGAGGGGAGCCTTCGAGGTGATGAGGAGTGTGCTAGCCCCCGAGCTTAGTCAGCAGTCGGTTCCTTTAGCTCCTCCGTCCATGGTGCCTGTAGATGTCTCTTCCCACTCTCTTGCTCCCAGACCCAGAGATCCATTGCCCCAGGTTTCCCCATTGGAAAGAACTTCCTCTTCCGAGGTTTCTCCTGATCCTTCAGGAGAGCCCCAGCGTAAGAGGACCTGCAAGAGGAAGCACTTAGACTCCCCTGAGTCTACGACATCAGATACCGACTTAGATGAGTCGGAGGGGTCCCCAAGATCCCCCTCTGAGGATGTCTCCTTTTCAGACATCCTCGAACTCCTAAAACAGAGGGGAAACTGGCCCTCCATTAATCCCTCCGAGGATGAGTCGGTATACCTGGAGGCTTTTGGATCTTGACCCTCCACCTCCTGGGTGTCTCTGCCTTTCGACCCCCTCATGGATGTGATAGCTCGAAAGGCGTGGGCATCTCCTGATTCTGTGGAACCAGTCCCCAGGAGGCCTTCTAAATTTATCACGGCCCCCAGTGAGAAACAGTTTCTTACGAAAGGTGTTCCAGTTGATGCCATGGTGGTGGCAGCCGCCACCAAAAAGAAACTTGCAGATCCTTCTGTACCAGTCCATCCTCCTAACAAGGAGTCTAGGACCATGGACAGGTATGGTAAGCGGATGTTTTCCTCAGCGACCTTTGCTATGCGTTCGCTGAATTATTTATGTCACTTCACCTGACTTCAAAGAGACATCCTCAAAGAATTGGGTGAGGTAGTACAGGATCCGTCAGCTGCTGGGGCTCAAGAGAAGATTGCCTCTCAGCTGCGAATCCTAAATTCCATAACTAACTCCTCCATGCGGCTCATTTCTTATGCAGCCGATGGGGCGAGTAGAGCCGCAGGCACAGGAGTGGCTCTTAGACGTCAGTCCTGGATGCGGCTTTGCAATTTCGCAGACCCTTTTAAGGCGTCCTTCACAAATTCCCCCTTTGATGGCACAACTTTGTTTGGGCCTCAGGTGAAGGACACATTGACCAGTTGCAAGCAAGACGGCAAGACTCTTTCTGCCGTAGGAGTCCGTTTCTCCACCCCTTCTAGACCTTACCCCAAAGGTCAGAAGGGGGGGAAATGTGGTTCCGAAAATCTCAGGGAGTCATGCCTGATGCACGTGGTCAGTTTACCCCCAGAGGCAGAGGGGGTAATAACAATAGACGCCGCCCTAGAGGCAGAGGGGGTCCGCAGAACCAGGGCAGCAGAGAGCCTCTCTCTGACAAGCCCTTCCAGCATCCTTGAGGTGTTGCCCGACTGCCCACCCTTGGAGGCAGTCGGGGGGAGATTGTCGCTGTACCCAGAATCCTGGCTTTCCCTCTCTCAAGACAAATGGGTACAGTCGATCATATCCGAGGGTTACAAGATCCCTTTCGAGGAAAGCCCCTTCCCTCAAAAAGGTTCCCTTCCAGATGTTCCACCCAGTCTAAGGGAAATTGCAAAGCTAGAGGTTTCAAAGCTTCTAAAAAAAAAGGGCCATCCAGCCAGTTCCAACAGATCAATTAGAGTCCGGAATCTACTCAAGGTTCTTTTAGGTTCCCAAAAAGACGGGAGACTGGAGACCAATATTAGACCTCAGCAGGCTGAACAAGTCTGTCAAAAAGACAAGATTTTGGATGGTCACACTTCAATCGATTTTGCCCTTTCTGGGCAAAAACATCTGGATGTGCTCCATAGACCTTCAAGATGCGTACTATCACATAAAAATCTACAGATGCTCCAGAAGGTTTCTCCGCTTTCGGCTGGGGACCAGTCATTTTCAATTCAGAGCCCTGCCCTTTGGTCTCACTACAGCCCCGAGAGTGTTCACCAAATACATGGCAGCGGTCACGGCTCACCTGAGACATCAAGGATTCCAGGTGTTTCCGTATCTCGACGACTGGCGCCTCTCAGCCACCACCAGGCATCAACTTCTTCAAGCCAGAGATTATACTCTACGTCTCTGTGGTCAGTAAGGAATTTCAGTCAACTTCGAAAAGTCTTCCTTATCTCCCTGCCAATCTATTACCTTTATAGGCGCAGATCTAGACACTAATCGGATGTCAGCAAACCTAACAAGTCAAAGAATCCTAGATATCTAAAACCACGTTCGGATCATCCTATCCAGCAAAAAGATACAAGCCAGGTTGGTCCTGAAAGTGTTGGGCCTCATGGCAGCCGCCATCACACTTCTTCCTCTGGTCCGTTTTTACATGCGTCTCCTACAATGGATGTTGTTTACCCAATAGTCCTTCCAGCAGCTTCCCATGCGTCACAAGATCCTGGTGACACAGACCTGCAAGAGCCATCTATCCTGGTGGACTTCTTCTCCCCTAGTCCATCAGGGCAGACCATTTGTCCCCCCGGCCCCGGTAGCCACGGTCACTTCGGATGCCTCCCTGATCGGGTGGGGGGGGCATTATCAGGGCAGGATGGTTCATGGCACATGGCAACTGTTCGAATACCACCTGCACATAAATGTCCTAGAGATGAGAGCAGTGCTTTTAACGTTGCAAGCCCTCAACGACTTTCTTCCCTTAGGAACTGTTGCAGTTCACATGGACAACATGTCCGTGGTGTGGTACATCAACAAGCAGGGCGGGACCAAGTCCTATCCCTTGTGTCGAGAAGCTCTCAGACTTTGGCAATGGGCGATCTCCTCTCATCAGTTTCTGGTAGCAACGCATATCCCCGGGAAAACCAACATAATAGCGAACAGATTGAGCAGAGCTATACTCATGCCTCACGAGTGGTCTCTCAAACAATCCATAGTGGAGGAGATTTTTCAGAAGTGGGGCCGCCCATGCTGCGACCTTTTTGCTACACCCCAAAACAGCAAATGCCTAGACTTCTTCTCTCTCTTTCCACTTCCGGGCCATCCCCCCAGAGACGCTCTTACCCAAGATTGGCCCCGGGGACTTCTTTATGCATTTCCCCCCTTTCCATTAATACTGCAAGTACTCCAGAAAGCTACCGTCTTGAGAGCCAAAATGATTCTCATTGCCCCTTACTGGCCTTGACAAATTTGGTTCCCGTTCCTTCATCGCCATCTCATGGTGCAGCCTTGTCATCTGGACCCAGTTCCAGATCTTCTGACCCACCAGTCGGGTCAACAGCTCAATTCGTTCCCTCAACCTCACCGCTTGGTTGCTCCACTTCCTTCCTTAGCCAGGCTTCCTATGATCTCTAACCCCGTTAGAGATATCATAGTAGCTTCTCTAAAGTCCTCTACCAGGAGGATTTACTCTAGCAAATGGAAACGTTTCTCCTTTTGGGCAAAGTCTAAGAACATAGACCCTTTTACTGCCCCTATTCAGTCAGTCTTGGACTTTCTAGCTGAAATTTTTCACTCCGGTTCTTCTTCTTCCACAGTTAAAGTCCAGTTGGCAGCAATCTCTAATTTCCATGTCGGATTTGCAGACCAGAATATTATGTCTCACAAACTTTGTAAAGCCTTTCTCAGAGGGGTGTTCCTACTTAAACCCCCTGTTAGAGATCCTCCACCACAGTGGGACCTAAATTTAGTGCTGGCATCCTTGATACTTCCCCTTTTCAAACCGGCTGCTACATGCTCATTAAAATTTATTTCTTGGAAGACATGCTTTCTAGTTGCTATTACTTCGGCTAGGAGAGTGTCGGAACTACGTGCTCTCTGTGTTTGTTCCCCTTACTTGGTCTTCCACAAGGATAGAGTATCCTTAATAACCAATCCATCCATTTTTGCCCAAGGTTGCTTCTAAAACAAATTTGAATCAATCCATTGACCTTCCTGTATTTTTCCCAATCATTCTAACAGGGCAGAACAAAGTTTGCATTGCCTAGATGTTCATCACCAACTCAGATATTATTTCGACAGAACAAAGCAATTTAGGAAATCTGATCAGCTTTTTCTTTCTTATGCTGAAAATAGGAAAGGTCTTCCTGTTTCTAAAGTAACCTTATCCAGATGGCTATCGTCCACCATTTCTGACATTTATCAGCTTAGGGTCAAACAACTGATTTCAAAACCTAAAGCACATTCTACTAGAGGTCTAGCCATATCTGCAGCCTTTCAGGCTAGACTACCCTTGGATACTATTTGTGCAGCAGCCACTTGGGCCACTCCTCATACCTTTGTTTCTCATTACAAATTGGATCTGGCCTCCAGGAACAGGGCAAGTTTTGGTTCCACAGTTCTCAAGAGTCTGTTCCATTGAGCCACCCAGGATAGGGGTGCTAGGGACGCGGTCCCATCCAGCAAGAATGAAGGCGAGATTGACAACTTAACATTTAGAAGTTATGTACCTACCATAATGTTCCATGTTAGTTGTCTTCTCTCACCTTCTTTCTTGTGTCCCTCCCTCCTGTCCCCCTAGCCTGGACAGACCTTGATTTTTCCTTTTTCTCTGGAAGATTGTTCTCCCTTGGACACCAGTTAGCTCTGAATCTCCGTTACCTGGTTCCCCTTACAGTCTTCTCAGGTTAGTTGTTCTTCTTTCCTTGTGGAAAGATTGCGGGCAGTTTTTTCCTCTAGATACGAAACGAGATCTGGGTAATTACCGCCTTGCATCATGGGATATAGGGCTGCCTCGAGCTGGTAAAAGTGATTCTCAAGCTTAGCAAGTGCCGAGTCGGAGCCGAGGATCGGCTCCGAACCCATCCAGCAAGAAAGAAGGCGAGAGAAGACAACTAACATGGAACGTTATGGTAGATACATAACTTCTAATTTAATAGGACACAACACAGAATCCCAATGACTAAGAGCTTTCCCCCATCAGAGTACTGTTGGGTGGTACAAACAACATTTAAATAACATAAAATTCTATTACCCAGCCAATCAACATTCAATGACATCATCATAGCACATTTAAATTTAAACAAACAGGTGACAAATTGTAGTACAAAAATATTATCTACTCAAATCTAAAATGTATAATATGTAAAAAATACTTTTTGCCAAAAGATGTTGAAAAATTAAACCTGTACTTGAATTATAAGACTTTTTTATGTACAAAAATGTGAAACACATTCATATCTTAATTGCTTTAATCTTAAGCATAGAGAGAATAGCAATCCTGTCATTTTAAGTCCCGGTGGATGAGTGGCATTTAATCTAAGTTGCCACACATTCTCCAAATTTTCCACCTTAAGCTTTAAATAACCCCCTCTTTCATTGCATATCACCCTGTCTATAACAAAAAAATGATTTTTTTTAAATTGGCAAAGTTTAAACTATGCCTATACAATGCATTGTGGACATCTTTGATTCTGATGGCCCTGACATGTTCAGCAATGCTTTCCCTCAATTTACATTGGATGAAAGGAGGGCATACAGCCAATCAAATCAGCAGCAACCTTGTCGAGGGTGGGATTTTGGAGGGTGGTTACGCTTGCCAGCAGCAAGTTTCTCAGACTTGAATGAGGAGAGGAACGAGCAGCCCTCTTTGAACAAACAGATGGAAATATTTGAAAAGTCGGTGAGGAAGTTCAGAAGTTTGCAGTTGGACAATGCTTTTCAGAAAATCTTTGGCCTTGAAGCAAGTTCCTAAGGGTCTTCATATTTGGAAACTGCCAATGGGTATAGAGGTTAATTTTCCTGCCTACAATGAGCTTATTGAATTATTTAATAATATGGGTCTTGACTACTATGAATGAAAATGCCTTATCAAAAAATCTTACAGTAACTGATAAAGATAATAGAATATGGTACTACTTAAGTATTAATCTACAATATAATACAGTAAAACCAACTAAAGTAAAGCTAATAAATCATATTTTGATGTCTTTAGGAAATGTATTAATACAAATATGGACATAAAACTTTGGTATCCATTCCTAATACCATTCAATATTACAATAATCTTTCCTGATAAGATAAACAGAGAGATTTTTAATTTATGGGGAAATAGGAACATACTATGTTGGCTTCACTGTATGGAAAATCAAAAACTTCTGGATGCAGAAAAGTTCTGTCAGAACTAAATCTTAGCCACACTATTGCATGGTTTTGTAGTTACCTAACAGGGAGACAGCAGGCAGTTAAATGACACCAGGAGCTATCATCTCTGCTCCCAGTTACAATAGGAGTTCTACAAGGCTCCATTCTCAGACCTCTGTTGCTTACTCTATTCACCAATAACCTTTATACCTCTACTCCCCTCTCCTCAGTCATCTACATTAGTCTGTGCCTTCTTCTCCCTCTGGGAACTACACCAGTAAACTCAGGCTTCCATTCTCTCTGTTGAATCTCGGCTCACTGACCACCAGCTAATACTCAATCCAAACAAACCAAATCTTATCATCTTCCAACCTATACAACATAGCAATCCTGACCTCTCATTTAACATCATATCCAGTAACAAACTACTATATGTCCTATTACCCACCCAAAGCTTTTCTTGGAGTTGTGATTGACTGCAACATGAGATTTGATATTCATATCTCTGTCACTATAAAGAAAGTCCATAAAAACTAGGTATTCTGTATAGAAATACACAGTTCTTAACAAACCCTGCTAGGGCGACTATTACACACACACACACACACACACACACACACACACACACACACACACACACACACACACACACACACACACACACACACACATCTAATCTCTACACTACTATATGCATCTCCAATCCTGACCAACCTTATAAAATCTGACTTAACCAAACTAGAATCCTGCTATAATAAAATCACCAAATTCTCTACTAATAATTCTTACAGATCACACTACTGCCAGCTCTTAAACAGCTCAATTGGCTTGAACTCCTAACCTACTTCTATATAATCAACTTGCCCTATCACATAAAATTCTAAATCCTTCTGTGAAAACCCCTTCTCTTCAAGACCTGATAATTCCATACACCTGTAGCAGAAACCTCTGCTCCACTAACAAGCTTCTCCTCAAAGTAACTAAAGATAATAATGCCACTGGTTCATCCCTCTACTCGAACACAACAGCCAAACAGTAGAATAAACTTCCCCTCTCATCACAGCTATAACTTCCACACATGAATTTAAAAATTCCTTAAAAACACATTTGTTGAACTCATGGCTCTGCAATTGCAACAGTCCAGGTAAACACTAGGACATCTCCCTTCTCCCACTCTGTCTCCTTATTTCTGTACTTAGCAATCATGCCTTCTTCCTTTACTTTCTTTCTTCTCTTCACACATCAATTAAAATTATGCCAACCTGTACCTAGAGACTTAGACAGTTACAAAATTGTAACAATACTATCTGTTGAAGCTAATATTTTAAATTTTTATTGCTATTATATAATTTTATATCAATTTTATGGTAATCATTAAATAATGTCTACTTGTCAGTATTGTACTGTACTGTGTGAATTCAAATTGAAATCTATTATTGTGTGTGTAAATGTTATTTGTAGAGCTTTTCTCCCCGGGCCTCCCCTGGAAAAGGACCCATATCCAGTCAGAGTTCCCCAGTAATCATATGTGAAATAATTAATAAATATAATAAATAAATAATTGTCACACTTTGTGTTCTTCTTGTATTGTACCCAGTTTCATAACATTGTGACTGGTCAAACAAACTTTACTTTCCTCAATTAAACCTACCTCAACTTTGCTGAAAATTTTAACCCTCCAGAGAGATTTGGGGACAGATGTGGATAGTAAACTAGCTTTTGAAAAATGTGTCTAAGGTTTAATTACTATGGACTGAGTCCTATCAGCCAAAATTTAGAAAAACATTATTTAGCACAAAAAAGCAACTTTATTAGCAACCAGGAACAATGTGTAAACACCAGAAATGAGCTAGCATCTCGGCATATGCCTTCAAGGTTCAAAAGTTTTAAACAGTAAAGCACTTAAATTGTTTGTCAATTAGAACATTACTAAATAGAATAATAGAATGTACCAGAATGCATATGAATTTAAATGAAAACAAAAAGTAACACAAACATAAACATAAATCAAAAATAATTCAGTTGAAACTAATGAGTTCATAGAATAACAATAATAATAATAATAATAATAATAATAATAATAATAATAATAATAATAATAATAATAAAACCGTTATATTAAATATTTCATATGTAATTCATTATTAAGGCCCTTTGGTTGCAAAGTATCATAAGAGAAAATAAACTAAGCCTCCTCTTTATTTATTATCTCATTTTTTGGAAGCATCTTGGAGCCTCATTTCATAGAAGTTTGGATATGTGTATTTTGTGTTCAACTGGCTTATTATTATTATTATTATTATTAGTAGTAGTAGTAGTAGTAGTAGTAGTAGTATTGTTATTATATGAACTCAGTTTCAACTGAATTATTTTTGCTTTATATTTTCATTTAAATTCATATGTGTTCTGGTACATTATGTTGTTCTATTCTTCTATGTAGTAATGTTCTAAGTGATGAACTATTTAACTGCTTTACTGTGTTAAAATCTTTTGAACCTTGAAGGCATATGCCAAGGTGCAAGTTCATTTTTGGCTTTTACACATTCTTCCTGGTTTCTAATAAAGTTACTTTTTGTGATAAATGATGTTTTTCTAAATTTTGGAGTGGGAAAGAGTTTATATTTAGCAATAATCACAAACGTTGTGTTTGTAAGTCCTATCAGCCCTCTCAAAAGTTAAGTATAACTCATCCTTGGGCACTCATTACATACAAGATTGTCTAATTATCATTGCCAAATATGGCTAATTTGATCACGTACTTAATCTCTTTAATCTAAGCCACTCCAATGGTTATATTCCCAAAGCCTGGAATTAGCCATTGTAATGCCATAACACAAGGGTGGGTCAACCATTAATATTGATAACAACAGACAATATTACTAGCCTTATGTCATGAAAGGAGACACTGTCAGCCCAGCTATCTGGAATTTTGCAAATAATTGTATGTCATTTGTGAATATCAACATGATTCATATGCTTGTGTTACAAATGTATTAGAACTATATGTATGGTTTGTACAAACATGTGCCGAAGAGATATTTTACAAATTGCTGTCTAAAGATGTAATCACTGTGTACCCTACTTGAAAAGAACAGAAATGTGCCTGCACTGTTGTAACTGTTTAGATGTATATATGTTAGCAATGGAAACTGGAACACAAGAGATTAACATCAGAAAAATATCTGAAATAAAATGACTTTATGGCCACATAATAAAAGGATGCTATCTTTAAGTTTCAGTACAGTAACATACACAATGTCTAGAACTAGATGTTCTCTGTATTGTCTTGGAAGTCTGTTATTTTTTATGACTTCCACCATTTGCCAAAGATCTGAGGTCTATGTGTTTTCACAGGTAGATGCTAAATGCTACTAGCTGCATCAATGGTTGTTTTTTTACCTGGACAGAGACAGATGACAAGAAATGATGTCACTCTGCAAGCTATCCCAGCAGTAATATTTGAGATATTAATTTAAAAACTCTTTGAGAGGGACTGAGTATTCTGTATTTTGTCTTTGATCTGACAACATCAAGATCCACTCACCACTTCTGCCTTGCTGCTCTAATTAAGTAAGTTATTAGGATACAGTAATTCTCTTAGATACAGTCAGGAATATAGCAAAGCTTAATTTAGATGTTTTTATTTATTTATTTGAGATGTCCTGCAATGTTGTTTTAAATATTTCCTGTGAATTTGAACTCTGGTGTTACTGTGATTTTATATAAATATATATATATATATATATATATATATATATATATATATATATATATATATATATATATATATATATATATATATGAGTATTTTCTTGATCTTTTATTATTTATTATTAAATATATTTAAACCTTTCATTGTGGCTGATATCTGTGAGACATATTTATGTTCTGAGAGTACTTGAATATTTATTTGGTGGGACTGTGTAGGCCACTTCTAATAGCCTTGCTCTTGGTCAAACTACCATTTGTATTAACAGTGACATTACAGAGCAAGATTTGACACCCTTTGTTATGGGCCTGAAAGTAGCTGATAAGGAGTGACTGTTAGCAGAGGAAACTATATTATAGTCTGGGCAGAAGAGAGCATAGCTAGTAAACCTTTGCCAGCCTTTCCCAGGTGTGCATGTATACAAATCAAATGTCAAAGAGTGTGTGTGTGTCAGCTACTTGGGCAGGGGCACATAGAACTAGTTGAACAGAGAGGGTGCTGGAGGTCTTGACTTGGTCACTCAGCTGAGATCTCAACTCTATAGCTGTGCCAATGGGAAGTCCTACTGGGGATCTGGAGAAGGAGGAAGAAACCAGCCCCGGGCTGAATGTGATCTCTGTGTGCTCTTAAGAGAAATTGCACTTGATGCAGAGAGCTGCATCTGGAAATACTGTATCTGTAACTTGACATCCTTCCAATGTACAGCACCCAATGGTGCTAGTGGTGAGGACTGAGGCTCCTTGATTACTGGTCCAGTGGTGGGAGTCACACCTTATATGTAATGTTATGTAATGTATAATGTCATAAATCATTAATCTAGACCTTGAAAATCTCTTGATTCAGAACCCCCATCAATTGACCTTTAATAAAGCCAAGTTCTGCCTCTTTAGTCAGTGAAGCAGTGGGTATCAGTTATACAGTACATAGCATATCTGGACCTGGCAAAGGCCTTCTTCACTGGTGTCTATACATGTCTTGCTAACATACTTGTAAACCTTATTACAAATTCTTATATTGTGAGATGAATAGCTAACTAGTTGTTTGACAGAGCACATGTAGTTAAAGTCACAGGTGCCATTTCCAAAATCCAAAAAAAAAAAAAAAACAGTAGTGTACTGCATGGCCCAGTGTTGGGCCATTTCCTAACTGACATTGTTTTTTTCATTTCTTCAGGCAAATACTTCTGTTCTGTAGTTATTCAGATTTGTAGATGACATTAAATAAGATGTTGCTGTTTAATCTACCATTAACTCATAAATTGTTTCAGCATGGGTTAGAGTATGTAATCTAACCTAACCTGCCTTCTAACAACCCTTTCTGTAGTTTCATAGGTTTATAGGTGTACACTAGGCTAATGACCACTGGGACCTTTATAAGCTTAGCCATGCATCCCAAATGTATCCTGCAAGTGTTTTGAGCTTTAGACATTATATTAAGAGGTATATGCAAGCCAGGCTATGATTTACAGACTGCCTCTGTCCATTAGAGACATAGGTACTGGACCTAGGGTGTATTTCCATTTTCCCATCCACTGGTCCATGATACGCTTGAATAGGGGTTAGGGAAGAACTCTGCTTCACATGGATGAGAAGCCTGTTTGAAAGGAGGGGTATTCTCTAAAGTACGTTTTTATCCCTTCAACATGTCCTATTTAAGTCACAAGCACGGTTCAAGTCCCTAGATCGAGTAATTCTAATGCTGTTGGTTTTGTGGATATGCAAAAGTTCCATCAGAGCTGGATCCAAGGATGCCTTGTATGTTTGACATAGACTGCCCCTCAGCAGTCTGTAAGAAACTAAGTAAAGAGATAGGACTTTGAGGCAATAGAGTTTGCAAGTATCTTCTGTGGACATTCCAGTTGTTGCAGATGCCTGGTCAAGTACATATTGAAGGGTGCATTGTATTCAGTGATGGGTCTGAAGAGGGGTGAATACCCAGGAACAATGACATCCTTGGAGCTAGATATCATGACCTTGCTTATAAATTGAGCAACAAAGAATGATGTCTTTACTACCTTAGATACATTTTTCAAAAGCCAGGTTACTATTCACATATGTCCCCAAATCCCTGATTACTGGGTCACTGTTATGGGTTAGTTATCAAAGAGGTAGTTTCCTGGGTGACTGGCTTCCTGAATCATACTATTATGCATTTCTATATCATTTTAGTGTATTGGGGGAATTCTTTGATTTCTCCTAGTTTGCAATTATATGCAAACTTGGTCAGGCAGAGGTCTTTGACACTGGCTATGACTTCTGTGAAGTAAATGCCAAAAAGAACTGAGCCCAGAACAGGACACTCAGCTATGACCATCATTTTGCTTCTATAAGAAACATCATTCAGAGAAAATCGGGTTATGTTTTTGGGACTTTCAGATTGACCGTCAAGTTGGGGTCATCTCCTAAAATTATATATAGAAGGGGAAAAATATCAAGACAGACTATTTTTGAAAAAACAGGCAAAGGTGGCAGTATCAGACTAGGGCAATGAATAAGTGTGGTGCCTGGAAAGAATGTAGATTTATTTATAAGATGAGCAGCATTACCACTGGCAATTACAACAAAGTGTTCCCTGTCCCAGGCATTTTTGATTGTAACACCAAGGGGGTTGTTTGTGTGGCCAATTGTGTGTCTTGTCAGCTTTCTATATAAGTAAGATGGAAAATCATCTTAAGAAAAGAATGTATCAGCACACCTATGAAGTTAGAAGGATGGACAATGCCAATGCCCTTTACAGACATAGTAACACTTGCCAAAATTTTAAGAAATTAATTTTTTGTGTATTCGAGAAGGTGGCTTACAATGAAAGGGGAGGGAATTGGTTCTACTATCTTGAATTTAGAGAGACACATTGACAGATTCTGTGTAATGCCACACAAATGATACGGTATCAGTTAGTAGGGTGTTGGCATTTAGAGCTGACAAAATATAAGACACTCTTATTTGGTAAATGAACAATTTTATACACTTTTAATGAAAATAATTGATTTTAATGTCTTTTTTTGGTCATTATCATTTATTTTAGTGTTGTTAACATTTTTTTAAGTCTAGCTGGTTCATCAGGTAATGTAATGTTTATCAACATGTTTCTTTTGTTTTCAATGTCTTCATTATTCTTACTAACTTCTATGTTTTTGAGTCATGATATTATGTTTGTGTATATATTTTTAACAGATGAGGGTGAACATATTTATGTATTTCAATGGACTTCCAGCCCTTTTGCAAGGTTTTTTAAAAGAAGTATGTGGACAGTGAGTTAATTAATGGGCTTAATTGTTCAAAGACTATGATCGGTTATGTACTGTCATTTAAACTATTGTTTTTACTGAATAAGCTATCTGATAAAGTTCCACGTACAATAAAAAAATGAAAACACTTATTATGTCTTGTTACAAGAATAATCAATAGCCTAAATTAAACTCTTTGCCAGACCCAGTAAACTACTCCTATCCAAAGAAAACTGAGGAGGAGTAGAGATACATGCTTGGTTTTCTGTTTTGTTTCATTTTGACGGGAAAATGGGACAAACTGTATTACTAATGGCAGCAGCAGCAGCTTCCCGGGGGATGGGCTCAGCATTCTGACACAAAAGGAAAACCCTTCCTTGTTCCCTTTTCCAGGACCGACAAAAGTGCCCACTAAGGGACCCCAACAGGGTTAGAGGATATAGCTAACCCCGGTCCATAGTAACTATGGGTGCTACACCATAGGTATCTTGGGAAAAAGATGAGTGGTCTGAATTCAAAACAAATGATCACCGCAGAGTCACCCACCTATCACTGATCAAGTTGCTAGCCTGATGTGGTGACAAAGGATGCTTGTTTAATTTTTTTCTTTTTGTGGCTGGAAGAAGGCCCTATCATGGGACCGGTAGTCTGCTCCGTGTTGTTGTGTTGTGTCTTTTGGCTTTTCCCGGTTAGGGGTTGCCACAGCGGATCTCCGGTCCGCTAATGATTGGTAGTTGATTTTTACGTGCCGAGTTACCAGCCCTGACGCACAACCTTCAACGAAGGTACGTCCATTCATGCATGTCTCCACGCAGAAGATGCTCTAGCTGAGAATCGAACCAGACAGCATTGGTCAAGCCAAAAATCTTGCCTCTTTCCCAAGGAAGAAAACAGCAATTGCTGTTAAACAGTACCAGTCCACAAAAGTTAGTTTTTGAGAGAAAAACAGTAAAAGGCACTTTAAAACACTATTCCAGCCCATACTAGGAAAATAAACATGATTTCTCCGTACAAAAACTGTTTTTAGTTACTTTACACAAATTTTAAACTGAAAGAAAAATAAGCGCTCCATTTAAAAGTATGTTACACTCTCAAGACAGTCCGTTAAAACATAATACTCTTAGCTTTAAAATACCTTTCCTGAAGAGGAAAGTAATAGAAAGTCAACAAAATTAGGGAACTGGAAGACTTTTTCCCCAAAGAGAACTTATCTGCCCAGCAAAGAAAAGCAGAAGCCGACCATCCATCCTTGAAAGGCTCAGAGGAGCATACTCTTCAGTAGCAGTAAAACTATGAAGGGATTCGTGCTCAAACTTGCCTTTTAATCAGGTTAGCTTGAGCTGCATGACAGTTTGGGCATGTGGAAGGTGCCCTGAAGTTTGGGAAACTATCTGGTTGTCATATCCTTTGCAGGATATAACCTATATAGCTAAGGCTACTGCAGCAGTGATCAATGTGATGAACATCTGAATTTGAAAGCAGACATTCTAAAGTTGACGGTTTGTGTTTTCTTGAGGTTTTCACAAGTCACATAACTGTGTGGATCTGCAAGTAAATTAAACTTTGCTTGATTTAGCCTACCTACTCTGTACTTGTAATACAATTCCTAAAGAAAAAATGTTTAGAGTGATGCTCCTGTCTGGCTCAGGAGATATTAATTTTAATGTCATATTTCCATTGAAGCTATGGAATGATCACCTTGTCATTATTTTATAGTAAGTTTGATGCCCTAAAGTATACCTCCTCTCATACACACTCACGCTCACACACACACACACACACACACACACACACACACACACACTCACGCTCACACACACACTCACGCTCACACACACACTCACGCTCACACACACACTCACGCTCACACACACTCACGCTCACACACACACACACACACACACACACACACACACACACACACACACACACACACACACACACACACATACACCATGCCAGGAAAGCACAGTTATGTAAGTGTATGCCTTTTTCTTTGAATAATGAATAGTTTGTTTATAGGCAGTCTGAGTTGCTTGCATTAAAGCTAACATTATTTAGACTGCTTACATTTGACAATATTGCAGTTACTATAGAGATGTTGTTAGACAAATTGAGATTTTTCACCAGAGCCATTTAAGTTTTCCCTATGAGTGGAATAGGAAAGGAATCAAACGTGTAAATGGTCAAAAATGAGTTACCCCAAAGCTGATCTAGAAACATGCACCTCAACTGAAACAATGAGGTACTAGGTTGGGGGTAATATCCATTCTGGCTCATAATTAATTCTAGGAAGAAATTTCTCAGATTGCTTAGATATGTGGAAAAGACTACAGGAAACATCCCAAAAGAACACCTTCCCCAGGATTCAATAAACTCTGTGTAAGAATAATGTTATTCCTACATGGAGTGAATGGTGTTCATGTTCCTATAGCCTTCTCAGTAGTTTGCTATTCATATAAATGAAGGCGCTCTTCTGAGAACAGATCTGTGGACACAACACTGAATGAGTGCAGGGGGCATGTTGCAGTAGTGTTCACAGATCCAACATTCCCCCTGCACTCTCAAAGTGCCATACAGCACTTTTAAATGCTTTCAGTGTCTGCAGACACTGAAAGCAACTAATAAAACAGTAAAACCGTTTCCATGGACACTGAAATAATTAGTAGGACTTGAAATAAATGCAGGGTGTGTGTGACAGGTACTGTCATCCCCCCCCCCTGCATTGTGAAAGTGCTGTATTACACTTTACAATGCTTTCAGTGTCCGCAGGCACTGAAAGCTGGAGTGTAAATGGGAAGCAATACAAAGGGGGGGGGGGTGACAGGAACTGTAACATACCCCCTGCATTATCAAAGTGCTGTACGGCACTTTACAGTACAAGTGTGTCCCAAACATACAGCCATACCTGTAAAAATCTTAGTGCCCAAACTCCAGACCAAGGGCAACCAAATGGGGAGACAAAGCTCCAAAATCAGGGACATATTTGAAGTACAGCTCTCATAAACTTAGAAAGTTGATGGAGGAACAAGGTTTGCATTAACATACATTTACTGAAGGATTAGAAGTCTGAAACTCAAATGTATGCCATTATTTAGTGACTTCAATCCTGAGACCATCTCATTAATTTGCAGAAAACCATGAATGTTATGAGGAACAAAACAAAAATATGATCCAAACGTCTGGACAGTCTGCGATAATCTGGAGAGTTGAGAGCCATCCATTCATTCATGCAGCCAGCCAGCCATCCATTCATTCATGCAGCCAGCCATCCATTCATGCAGCCAGCCATCCATCCATCCAGCCATTCATGCAGCCAGCCAGCCATCCATCCAGTCATGCAGCCAGCCATTCTGTCATGCAGCCAGCCATCCATCCAGCCAGGCATCCATTCATTCATCCATCCATCCATCAAACCATCCATCCAGTCATTTATCCATCTAGCTGCTATTCCCACCAACAAGCTAGCCACTCCAGCAGCCAGCCAGTCAGCTAGCCACTCCAGCAGCCGGCCAGCTAGCCACTCCAGCAGCCAGCCAACCAGCCACTCCAGCAACCAGCTAGCTAGCTAGCTAGCCACTCCAGCAGCCATCCATCGTACCCATAACAGCATCTCCTTCATCGCTCCTGTGGTGACATCATAGTATAGGGTGTGGCCAGTGTCATATTGGCCACACCCCTGTGTCCCACTTTGGCCCGCTTAAAAGGTGGCAACCCTACAAGAAGTGGGATTATGGCCATGTTTAAACCACACAGGTGGGAATACAGCTAGAACTTGTTGTAGTTTGATCTCTGCAGGAACTATGTCTGGAGTTAGAGAGGGAGCTCACTTTTGGGTGCAGCAATAGGGCATCTTGGAGTCCAGGGTCATAGCTGGGCTCCTTGTTAAAGACCATGACCACAGACTGCTTCAGGGCCGGTACCAGGAGTCACAGTACAAAGCAGAGGCTTGAGACCATTTGGCATGTGATCTCACCAGTGCTACTGGAATCCTCTAAACTGAAGGTATGGCATCATTATGCTGACCTAAAGCATATAAAGGAGACACTCTTGGCCCAATGGATCCAAGAAGCTTGGGACCAGAATTCCCTAGTAGTTTGTAAGTATCTCATCCATAGCTGTACCAAATTCTAGCCCGAGTATGTGATAGACAAGTATGGATAACTACGGCTGCAGTGGAGAGGACTAGCAATGTGGCAGCCCTTACGGACAGACTGTCAAGGCTGCACTGACAGGCTGTTGAGTACAGATCTATCTTGCTGTATATAGTGCAAAAAATAAGAATGAGTACATTGTTTACTGCCAGTAGGTATAGTGTGTTCTGTGTCTACTGAATAAAGTTTGTCAGACTAATATTGATCTACAGGGTATGCAGTTATAAAACACTGTGTCATGTTACTCAAATAAAGATTTATATCACAAAATGTTGTGTTTACTCTGGTATGTTTTTGTAGAAATAGAATGTGTACAGATTCTTCACAGCAAATATGGTTTTGACAGCATGCATTAACTGAGGTTATTCTGAGAACCAGCTGTTATGCAAAACTATAGATTGTGGAGCTGTGAAACAAGATATAAATGAAATATGAAATATGTCCTGCACTAAGATCTGAATCCTGAATAGTAATGTGTAATGTATTATAGTGTGTCACCTGCAGCATTGCCTTGTGTTAACCTTTGCCTTCCAGACTGGAGTATCTCAAAGGAGTAATACACAGTACACTATCTATCATGCATGAATCTTAGGATTACAAGGTCAGACTGTCTAACCAACAGAGTATTAGGCAGAAATCACTCAAACAACAGACAACAGTTCCCCAGTAGTGCAGTGTGATGAGAAATAGCTTTGTTCATTTTTGCATACCCAGACACGGTTTGAATCCAGGGAGCGGTACTAAGATGTGTGCATATTTACACTCAAGAAATCTTGAATATTTCTAGAAACAGTCAGATAGTGTCAACAGATATTTTCTCTGCAGGTCTTACAGGTAAAAAATGTTTGTAGTAGCTTTAGGGAGGGTATACTAATACACCATGTACAACTGTTCCACTGTCCAACCCAATGCCTGCAAATGACAGCAGGATAGGTACATACACCATGCACTCTTCCAGATACATGTATCTCACATGTCATGCTGTCATGGCTAGTGGTCACTGCTGCCAATAACCTTGGATACAGATAAGAATCCAGGTGAAGTATGCCAGTAGCACACTCACACGACATCAGTGCAGGGTACCCTTCTTTGTCATATATGTAACCCTGGCATGTACTAGTCCCTTCTAGATATGTACCCAGAGTTGTCACAGCTTGCCCCATACCATTCCAGGTTGACAGTTTAACAGGTATGTATGTGCTATAGAAGCTATGGGCCATAGGTAGATGTAAAGTGAGGACAGACCTGCAGAGTATTGAACAGTACTGTTGTGAAAAATAGACACCTATACAGTTGTTAATGGACATTGTCTGTCCCCCCGCCCCTTATCTGCATCAATAATTATTATTCATATACTATGGGTATATTTTTCTCAAAACCTAATGTTGGGACTTGTGTTCTATATTGTTCTTATATTAAATTGGTTGCATATTAACATGCCTTGTTCAAATACCATTGTTGGTGGCCTATTGCCATCAATGTAACTAGCATCTGTTACAATGCTTACTGTGGTTCCATTTATGCATGTGTTCTGTTTGCTATGCAACTCTTTCAGATCTATTGTTTGGATTAATTTGAACACCCACGCATGCTGTTATAACTAATTTTGACATGTTGTGTTCATGACTAACCAATAAATCTTGTAAAACCTCAACACCATAGCACATTCGGGAAGGCATATCCCAGTGGATCTGCCTGTCCCACCTCATCTTGCTGTGGCACTGGGCCCCAGCACATGTGGGACACCCTGGAACTTCCTCCTACGCTGGTCCTGCACCACCTTTGGGTGACACCACCTCAGGGGATGGGGCCCGTCCCCCCCGGGCATGGGCATGGAGAGGAGCCTGTCACCCACAACAAGTTCTGTGGTGTGGTGCACAGTGTCATCTGCTCAGAGTTGGACAGATGGCTGAGCCAGATGGACTGCCACCTGGCACACCTTCAGGGGCAGGCTATCTCTATTGTCCAGCCCCCAGCACAGCCACCTTCAGGACTTTGAAGGTGCAGTCTTGACTGCCCATGGGTGGGGACCTCAGTCCCACTGTTTCTATCTGGGGACACATGGGCTTCTGATTCCCAACCACCCTCCCCATCCAAGGTGTTTACCCCCTTATGTGTCATACAACACCCCTGTCTGCTACCATGTCTGTCTTGCCTGTTTGCAAAAGCAACCTGTCCTACCCAACCTACCTCCCCAAATGTACCTACAACCTTTCCCCAACATCCCACTCTCAGCTTATAAAAGGAGGGCATCTGTCCCCACAAAAAAAAAATCACATCCCATACATAGCTCTCCATTTCACCCACACATACACTGATGTAAATCAATTCACCATTGAATTACTCAAGCTATGTATGTCACCCACACCCCTCCCTGTGTGGTGTGAGGCTCTAAATTCCAAATTGTCCACATCATTCACAGCTGTTGTTGCAGAAGTAATGGAGAGCTGTGTTCCTTTCCTACACCAATCCTGCACATCCCTGCCTGGTTTTCTTAATGTTTTTCCCCCTGCTTGCCCCCATTTGACCAATTTCCTATCACCCTTTTTTCTTTTCTTTTTTTGAAATTAGAGTGGGTTTAATTGGGAATACGTGCCACTAAGTGAAGCTAAGGGGACTTGAGCATCTCTTAGCATTGCTTAGCTTCACACAAAATCCATCAAACCCACTTACAGCTGCATACAAGTACTTTAATCACTCTGTCTCAATTAGCCCTTGCTCTGCCCAGCAACAAGATAATCACCCCCTGTTAAGTCTCAAACACAGGCCCCTGTGCACTACAATGACAGCAATGTACCACTACACCATCTGAGCTGTGGGAGTTGGTAATGCTTTTACAGACATATCATGCATTACAATCATTTAACACAACGAGAACAATACACATCCCTGGCAAGTCTTAAACACAGGGCCCTGTGCACTCTGGTTACAGCAGCTACCATGCCTTCACACAAGCTGTGAGAATTAGTAGTGCCTCTGTAAATATATCATGCAGGATTGTCATCCAACATTAGGGAAAAACCTGTGTAATTAGTAATATTATGGTTTGTTTTAACATATATTCTCTGATAGATTTCAGGTCCGGAACACAAATGATTGTCATTATTTAGTGATTTCAATGCTCACATCATCCCAGTGATTTGTCAGACATCCACAACAGTTATGAGTAACAGACCAAAAATATGAGCAACACATCTGGACAGTCTATAAAAATCTGGACAGTGGAGAGGTATGAGTGCAGTCATGTAACAGAAGGAAAAAAACACTGAGAGCTGCCAACCATTTCACCCAGCACCTTCTGAACTATAGTCAGACCAACACAACACTACACCAAATCATCATCTGGGGAATTGCTCATGCATTTGCATATATATCATGCACCGCAGGGATGTAACTAAAGGGAAAAACAGACATTGGTAAGAAATTGTCTACCCACAACTATTTGTACCACAGTCACAGCAACATACCAGTAAGCCATCTGACCTCTAGAATATAACAACTGTTTGAACAAACATATAATGATTGTTAGTCACACAATACTCCTAGATAAACTGCCCTAAGTCACAGTGTACTTGGAATCCTGAGGTGTTAAGGGAGATGTCTCAGTCTGACCCTACAGACATATACAGCTGATAGACCACCAGCAACTGTACCAGCATACAGAGTCATATTGAAAAGGATCTATGACACTCACATCTGCCCCTCTCCCTACTCAGCCCAATTTACATGCTACACTGCTGCATAGTCTTGATAGTCTGTTAACAATGGCCAGACATACCTAAATTCTCAACTGTACAGATTTCCACAGAATGTCCAGGGTTTGTGACCATATTTATAGCCTCTTCCTCATAATATTTCTGGGAGTCTGCTAACTCTCTGGGATGATATCAGTAATTATGTCACTAAATAATGATATACCATACCTCTGAACCTCTTAGTGCAAGACATCTGGACAAAGCCTGATATACTTGGGGGACAGAGGCCCAAAAATAGGGATGTATTTTAAATAATGGTGTTATAAACTGAAAAAGTCTGGTGCGACAAGGTTTGTTTTAACATAAAGTTTCTGAAGGATATGAAGTCTGAAAAACAAATGGATGTCATTATTTACGGACTTCAATCCTCAGATTATCCTAGTGAGTATTACCTGTGCACATTTATGTAGTAATAGTAGAAGCTGGAAGCCTCAAACATACAGACATGAGTTGCAAAATGTCAAGTAAATATGCTGTACTTGTTTTAAAAATGTGTAATCTGAGTTTCAGTGCATCAAACAGACATAAATGTCTACAGAAATAGGTTGTTGTATTGCTATGAAACAGAAATAATTACTAGTTTGATTATAATTACTAGCTTGAAATTGGAAAAGAGTTTAACTGTGTCATGACTTTGTGTCCAAGCCTGCACCAAACATCTATATGAGCACCTACATAGCTGTATGGACTCAGTAATATCTGACTGGACAGGGTCTATATTACAAGATTGAATGCTTAGGTGATCGAACACCTAAACATCAAACTTGTAATATCGAACATAAAACATTGAACGGTGCAGGAAAACACATTGGTTGGCCACAAAAATAAAAACATAACTTTACACCCAAACTAAGTGGGTGGCTTCACCCCCCCTACTGTGGGTCGCTGTGCCTCCACACCCCCTAACTAAATATACCAACTCTGACATCACTCTACAGTAGACAAAATGACAAAATCTGGCGACTGGCCAAGAGAAATCTTTCTCTGCATTGAATCGGCTGTTTGCTGTTTTTTGCTTTCGATATTACAAGTTCAATGTTTAGGTGTTTGATCACTTAATCATTCCATCTTGTAATCTAGACCCAACTGGACAAAATCATCTCCCCCAAGGTAGATTAAATCTCTGTGGTGGACAGCAGAAATACATAAACCCCATAATAGGTGGAAATATTGGCCGTACAGGGCCAAGAAGGAGCAGGTGCCAAATTGGAAGCAATCTCATCTTTGCCTGAACAAGCAAATAAGTTCACAGGTGAATTACTCTAAGGCTAACTTTGAGTGCAAATTGGACACATACACCAAGGCCAATCACAAGACTTTCTGCATATATGTCTGCAATCTCAGAGGCAACACACAAATCTGCCCTGTACTGGTGGTCAATAACACCACATACATGTATGCCAGAGATATATACAACCTGCTGCAGACAGGTAAGCGAAAACCTCACCCCCCATCCTCCCATCAGTAAATGAGGACATGCACAGCACCTGCCCCCCTCCCCTCATCATCAGGGAGCAGGTCCATAATGCCCTCTCAAGGGCCACAAACTGAAGTCTCCATGTGACCTGATAACATCTCTGGCTGTATCCTACATGAACCCAGGCATGAGCTGTCAGTCAACCAAAGCCTGAGCACCAGTGTTATTCCATCTGCATAGAGGACAGCCACTGTCACCCCTCTACATAAAGGTGGAGCATCTACTGGCACAGCCAGTCCTATGCACATCAGACTAACTAGCCTGATCTGCAAGACCATGTAAGGCATTATCAATGACATTATATACAGGGACATCAGCAACCTCAAAATTCTTGAGCCAACCAGTTTGGTATTGTCAAAGGGAGATCAGGCCTCTTAAACCTGGTCAACTGCTTTGAAGTTGTCAACAAACACATGGGTGTGGGGAAGAATGGTGCATACTGCCTACCTTCTACCTAGCCAAAGCCTCTAACAATAATCCCCAGTAGGCCATAATACACAAGCCTACACAGCTAGGCATCAACCTGTATGTTACCAGATGGGTAGCTAACTGGCTCAATGATAGTACCCCTCAGTCAAAGTTTTGGAAGCTACCCCTAGTAGTAGATCCTTAAAGAGTGGTATATGCCAAGGATGTGTCTGGTGTCCTCTAGTGTTTGGGATATATGGTTCTGAGGTGTATGACAAAGCCAGTGGTATATGGCTGACCAGGTATACAGATGACTGTAAGCTGGGCACTGTCTTACATCCCCCTAGTGATGTGAGCATCCCCCAGGAGGCTCTTACCCAAATTAATGACTTGTGACAGAAGCATTGCCTCAAACTGTATGCCAGGGACTGCATCATTATCCCTGTTGTAGTAGATGTCATCCACACTAGTTATTACAGGTGTGAAGTGACTTGTGCACCAAAGTTGATAGCAACCTGACAGTTTCCCACTGCGTTGGTACCATTGTACAGAAGGCTGTCTACATGGCCCACTTCACAAATACGGGTATGTCATCCAGGAACCAGGAGGCCATAGCATACCTGTATTCCTCCCTTATCAGACCCATTACTGAGTAGAATGGCTGATTTGGCATTTACCTTGCCAACCACATGCAGCAGCTGCAGAGATAACAGACGATCCTGATCAGGAAAATCCAGGGTCTGCAACACCTATCCTATACAGATATTCTGAAAGCCCTGTCACTCTACTCAGTGTCATACAGACTGATCATAGGTGACATGTGTCTGGCTAACAAGGCCATTCCCAAACCAGCCTTGCTGGAGTGTATGCATATCCGTAAGACAAACCCCACTCATGCAACCCACTTGCAAGGACATCACATGGTCTGTGACATGAATAGTACTTTTTGGCAGGCTAGATTTGTGTCTCAAACAATACACTCTGTAAAATACACTCCCTCCCCATATCTAGCAGAGTATCTCTCTAGCCTTCTTTCACAAGAAGCTGGATGACTGAATGGGAAACACAAAAGACATCCTTGGGATTCCACCTGTGTCCCAGCTGGACAGGGGAAACAGGTGCTGGCTTTCAAGGGACATGGGCAAACATCCAGGCTAGGCTTATGAGTACATCTGAGCCAATAGCCTAGTATCATCCTATGAACTTATGCACCTATTACTTTACATGTTTCCTGTATGTAAGCAGACTGTTCTGCAATTTTGTCATTTATGAATCCCTTTGAGTCTGAACTGTGTAGTTACTGCATTGCTAGAGTATTCTCTTGTTCCTTTATTAGTTATTGTCACATATCATTACACCTTTCATTGTGTCAGGTCTTTATAGCACTAAGTCAGCTCTTAGAGTACTTGCATATGCACATGGTGACACTGTATAGCTCATGCCAATAGCCCTGGTCTTGGTCACACTTACCATTTTGCTAATAGGCTCATCACACAGTAAGATTTGACACCCTTTGTTGAGGGCCTTACAGTAGCTGTTACAAAGAAGGATTGTCGCAGTCAAAACTGGCTTAAAGTATGGGCTGAAGGACCCATAGTTACAAAGTTGTGCCAGACTTTAACAGGAGTGTGCATGTGTGTGTGTTTGTGTGTGTGTGTGTGTGTGTGTGTGTGTGTATGTGTGTGTGTGTGTGTGTGTGTGTGTGTGTGTGTGTGTGTGTGTGTGTGTGTGTGTGTGTGTGTGTGTGTGTGTGTGTGTGTGTGTGTGTGTGTGTGTGTGATTCAAAACTCAAATAGCAAAGTGTGTGTATCAGCTACTTGGCTAAGGATCTGAAGTACTGGTTGGACAGAGAGGGTGACAGATGTTTTGGAATGACCACTTTGCTGAGATGCTAACCTCATTGGTGTGCCAGTGTGGAGTGTTATTGGGGTTGTGGAGAGAGAGGGAAAAATTATCCCCACACTGACTGTGACCTCTGTGTGCTCTAAAGGGTAAATGTATTTTAATGTGCATGTACTTGTCATCCTGCCATTGTGTACATCCCTCACTGGTGGTATAGGTGAGTATTTAGGCACCCTGATGATTGGGCCAGTGCAGGGTGACACACTGGCAGTACATATTGGTGGATAGAGATGGCATATCCCATCATGTACCATAATTGAGCCCGTCTAAGTCTGACAATGTCATGCAGGGTTATTTCACAGATTGTCCAGGTCTCCTTGACCATTCCTGACATACTCTGCCTAGGTGAGTGTGTACTCCACAACTGTATCTGATTGCCTCACACCTATGTCTAGCATACCTGGTGACCCCTGCAGCAGGACAGAAAGTTATAGGTAGTAGTAGTGGGTGTATGCTGGCACTGGGTCAGCAGCAGTGTGCACATACTGAGTATACAATGTAAGGGAATGGATACAGTACCAGATACCCAGGTACTATCACTGTGCCCCCAGGAGTCCGGCATGTCACAGACACATTCCCCAAACTATGTGGACAAACATCATGTATTGTTCAACTGGTGTGCGGCAATACACATTTTCTGGCATTGGGATCTATATCTGTCAGGCACATGTACACATTCCATAAACATCTGGGTGCTGAAGATGTCAGACACCTATGAGCAGGTCACCCTACAACACATATTCACTGATCTCAGTTACTGTGCAGCTCAGATGTTCCTGGAATGTCCACAATGCACCTGTAGGAGCACTCATCTATTCGTGGTATGTAGGCTTGAATACATGGTACTGTAACACTGCCCATAGGGGACAACCAGCAGTCAATGGCACTGATGTGTGTGGACACATAACAACACAGTCTGTCACAGCAGACAGGCCACTAATGATATTCCTTGTACCATACCAGGGTACTACTCTGTGGGCCCTGAGCAGCCATATCCTTAGGCCACATGTTAGCCCATGTGTATGCAAGGCAGCAGCTGATGGCTCTATCCAAAAGGGACACAGGTGGTATCCCAAGGGTGTGTGTGCCATTAACCATCCAGGTGACCATGTACCTATTCTGCCTGATGTGAACAGGGTTCCCATTCCCCTGCAGGGTGAATGTGTATGACACACATCCAAGCTGCCAACAAGGCCAGGCCAGGTCACTCATCAGGTGTAGGCTGTGTGTGTGTGTGTGTGTGTGTGTGTGTGTGTGTGTGTGTGTGTGTGTGTGTGTGTGTGTGTGTGTGTATGTATGTGTGTGTGTGTGTGTGTTAACAGAGTGGAGCATGACCTGCACTCATGCAGCAGTCCCAGCAATGTGGAGTGTGTGGTTGCCTGGTATGCCTGAGTGAGGTAACTCTTGTGGGGTATGTATGACACCAGCGAGAGTGTTGGCCTCATAGCCTATAGGTGTACAATAGATGTCTGATGGGCTGGTATGCCCTGGTAGGGAACTTCTGTGATGTTCTCAGCTGTTGCATGTGCTGTCTGATGTGAATGATGAATGGAGGATTATGCACATTAATGGTCCTCATTGGGGGGAACATGAAACATTAGAATCATGAGTGCAATGCATTCTGTAATGCCAGTATGGTGAAACTATACACACACACACACACACACACACACACACACACACACACACACACACACACACACACACACACTGTGCTGATAGATGACAGGGGTATGGTGTGGGTGGTAGTGATGGATAGTGCTAGCAAATGTGGATGTCCAGGATCTGTACATAACAGTGCCCAATGTATGAGGTCCTGTGATGTGTTTCCCTGTTCATGTCTTTCAGGTGGAATGTCTCAACATTGGCAGCAGTCATTTTCAGACTCTGAGACTGTAGCAATCATAGATGCCATGAGACTGCAATACACAATCATGTTTGGGAGGGAGATACAGCAGGTGCAACAGCAAACCACCCTGTGGTCAGACTTAGTGGCCACTGTGAACAATCTGGGAAGCGTGGCTGAACATATGCACAGGTCAGGCACAGGGCCACTGACCTCATCCACTGTAGTCTGAGACCAGACAGTCACAGGTGCAGGTCCTGGTATGTAACCCTCACTTACACCAACAGAGGAGTTGCTTGTCAACCTTGGGGCAGCCACCACATCCCAGGAAACCATACAATCCTATGCCATGGAGGTGGGTGGCACAGAGTCAACAGTTAAAGAATGTCCAGGTAAGGCCCCAGTGGACACCACTTCAATACTATATCATTCATACTGGCATCCTTGCAGTATCTGGATGCATATGTCAGGTCAAACTGCATTTGTGGGTGGGGTTTGTAATGCACACAAGTATACATCTATTGTGAATGACAGCAAATTGTGTAGTATCAGAGCTTGTACTGTACATGTTCAGAAATGCATAATTTATCCTGTATCAATGCCACATGTGAGTGTGCTTACAATACCTCTCCCGCACAACTTCATAGGTCCCTCTGGTCTGACTGGAGAAAAGCTTCCAGAAGCTGGTAAGTATAGAAATGTCTTGTTGTGGCTCACCAATACCCTAGGCATGTTAAGGGCAAGCATTTTTCCATGCACACAACTGTTGCTCTTAGCCATATTGCAATATGTGGAGGTTCACTTGTGATGGGGTTAACTGCAGTCCACCACAGTGGTCATCACAGGAGCCTATTCGCAGAAGCTGTAACATATTGGCATGCACATTTCAGTAGGTGTTGCCACTGTGCTATACAGGGGAACATCAATATTGTGTACATGGGTGCAGTGTGTGTTATGTGAAAGTTCATCACATGCTACCACTCCTCACGTATCTCAGAGGTGTATATTAGTAGCAACATTAAGTAGACATAGCTTCACTACATGTTGTTGAGGGCCTATCTAGAGTGTGTCTGTTGTGGTCTAACTGTGTGTTGCGCATGTCATCATTCAGAAATTGTGGGGTCTGTATAATGCCTTTGTGCCACCTTACCTGTATGAATGAGTGTGTGTGTGTGTGTGTGTGTGTGTGTGTGTGTGTGTGTGTGTGTGTGTGTGTGTGTGTGTGTGTATATCAGCAAACATAGTGCAGGTATTAATTTATATATGTTGTCTTCCCCGCACAGGTGAACATGGGGCTTGGAGTCTCTCCCCCTCACAACCTGATGTCAGTGTCTTAGCAGACTTTGATGTTGGTTGTTATAGTGAGGCACAGGTGGGGCTGGTAGTGGCTGAATCTGTGCCATTGGTTGGCATCACACTTTCACCCAAAATGTCCCTGCACATGGTCAATATGCCCCCACATACCCAATCCCCAGCAGCCACAGATAATGGAACGTTGGAGGGTGGTGGCATGGAACAGGCTAGTGTGGTGACTATGGCAAGTGTGAGTGTAGACACTAGCCATAGCCAGAGAGCAGGTGAGGTGCCACACAGGTGGATGGACAGGGGTGCTCGAAGGAGGGCTGCTGCCCATCAAGTCCCTGTTGCAAGTGTCACAGCAGGTGTCACCAGACACATGTTTCGGTCCATCACAGATGTACAAGCATATTCTGTATGCAACACCAGAAAGATGCTCAGGGTCATGAATGCAATACTCCCTGTTACGCATGATGACCTCCATGGCCTTGGTGATGCCACATGTTATTATGCTTCTGTCGTAGATAGACAGTGGGGTGAGGCATTGTCTTTGCTCAACCAGGCAATGTCTGTGCTTGAACACATGGACATAGGTCAGCAACAAGATCAGCTGGGAGTCCGCATGGCCATGCACATTCACACTGCCATAGTGGCAGTACCACCAGCACTACCAAAGGGAGGGTGCTGTCCACACCACAGCAGAGCAGGCCATAGGCACATGGTCCTGGCTGGTCCCATCAGGAACATGGATCCGGCAGACAGCAGTCACCGTCGGGGAGTAGTACTGCATCTAGCCATGGGCCTGGTGCTGCCAGTGAGACTCCTGGCAGATCCAGTTCCCATGTCCATGGCCGGAGACAGTGAGCTGTACATCCTGCCATGTACTGTCCATGGCTGTCTAACATATCCCTGTGTAGGGCAACCACATGGCTTAACTGTGTGCATACAAACACTCACATATCTCTATCACAGGCAGGTCACCACCAGACACACAGCTCCTCTGCATGGCCCAGTTGAACAACATCTTTCCAGACACACACACACACACACACACACACACACACACACACACACACACACACACACACACACACGTCAACTGTATGGCCCAGCCTATGCCTCTGGCAAACCCACACCACACCCTGTGCATTTGATGATACCTGTGCCACATCCCTGTTATCCATACCATTGATGCAGGGACATGCTAATATGGGTATAATGCACAGGGTGAATATAGTACAGTGTAGTAATGTTATGTTGTGTAACGTGCTGTCTGCTGGCAATTGTTATGGGTACACATCAAAGTGTATGTAACATTTATAGCCATGATGCATTATTATGTTAGTACTACTGATTGACTGTAGTCTCACAAACTGTATTCTGTTTGTGTTCCAGGTGTCTGTGTGTCTGCAGGCTGTGAGCCTGCTGACATTACCAATAATGTGTATGACAGCTGGAAACACAGTGACCTTTTAATGGCCAAGCTATAGATGTATATATGCATGTTTACCAGATGTGTATGTATGCAACAGTATGTGAGGGACACTGGGGGCAGACAGTGTGACATTGTGTACATACCCCTGGACACAGCCAGCTAGCCTTCATATATGTCACCTGGGTGTTCTGTAGTACCACAGGCTCATACACACAGAGGAGGTTACTTGAGTGTTGGCACTAGGTCACACACAAGCCTAGCCATTACTTTAACTCCAACAAATTCACTTATCTTGTGGGCACCAGGTTGTCACAGGGCCTTCACATGCCTACGTATTGCACACACATAGGCAACACACAATGTGTGTGTGAGATTATCAAATATGGAGTGTGGGGACACAATTTGTAGTAATATGACAGTTGACAGCACATAGTATGCCCACCACAAGTGCAACACACAGGAATTCCTGTGGTTTGCTACTATGACACCTTCTATGTGTAACATTACCTTAGCTTACAGTGTTTCTCATAACATTAAGGTGATTCTGATGTGCAATAACTGCTCTATGCAATCAGTACAGAACTGTATGACATGTTTCTTATCTTACAGTCTTGGGACCTCTTTTCACTGTTTCAGTTGTCACAGGTTACACCTTGCCAGTCATGAACGGCAACCTACAGGGTGGTACAGACATACCTCTCAACTGTACATATTTTTACTGAATGTCCCGATTCTTGCCTCATATTTGTGTTCCATTTTCTCATAAACCTGTGTTTTTCTAGCAAATTGTTGCCAAATCATTGCAGGTTGATGTCAAAAAATAATGCCAGACATTATGAGTTAGACGTCATACCTTTCAGACTGTCTATGCTAACGCAAAACCTGTTATTCTATCACCTATATAAGTTTGTAGGAGTAATATTTGTGTCCCTATTATGTGGCCTTTGTCACCCCATTATTTATGGCTTTGTAAACATTTCATGCTGTAAGAGCTTGGGAGGTATGGGTACACATCAAAGTGTATTTAACTTTTATAGCCATGATGCATTATTCTGTTAGTACTACTGATTGACTGCAGTCTCACATACTGTATTCTGTTTGTGTTCCAGGTGTCTGTGTGTCTGCAGGCTGTGACCTCTAACCTCTGCATATGTCTGCAGGTTGCCCTGATGTCTGACACATAATTTCTTTCCATCTGTCATAAACCTGCAGTTTTCTGGCTAATGTTTTGGAAAATCATGACAGACTGACTTTGCAGATTAATGACGGATATTGTCATGTAACAACACATACCCTTTGTTAGGTGCATTCACATGCATGACCTGTTCTGCTATCTATTTCCCATGTGTGACACAGCAATATGTGAAGGGTGTGCTCAATTTTTGCCCCAGCTTCCCATACGGCTTTAACCAGATGTCTTTCTGTGAATGGTAGAGAGGTATACTGGCACATACATACACACACACACACACACACACACACACACACACGCACACACACGCACACACACGCACACACACACACACACACACGCACACACACGCACACACACCCACACACACACACACACACACACACGCACACGCACACGCACACACACACGCACATTCATGACCTCCCTCTGCTAATAGCCAAACCTCTTAGTTTTACAAACTATACTGCTAGATACATAACAGAAACACCACAGAGGTAATATAGTGTTGCAGTGTCTGCAAGTACTATTCAAGTAGGTGACAACTGTAGAGGCTGTTAGGATTGCAAATGGTGCATTCAGAGGCCCTTAACATGATAGAGCCACCTGAACCACACACACACACACACACACACACACACACACACACACACACACACACACACACTGCTGCATGGAGTTATGCATTGAAACACACATGCGCACAGAGTTGACACTTCCAATATTAGATGGCTCACCTATCTAAGTACAATACACAGTGATATGACTATTGCATGCACCACAGTGCCTTTGTGTTAGAAACTGTGTAACTGTGCTTGCAAGGTAGATGACATCTGTAGAGGCAACTAGGTTAGCAATGGGTGAGTTAACAGGGTGGAAAAGGCACACAAAATTGTATAACCATCGCATACACACAGTAAAGACAGCCACATGTGATATGCATACAGAAACACATACACAACTGCCAATAGATTAGTAACCCTACATATCCACCATACCTCTCAACCTGGAAACATCAAAAATCTGGATAAGGCCCATGAAAAATATGTACAAATCTGCACGCTGATTAACGTATAATTTGCATACATAATTACACAACCTCGCCCACTCCAGTGGAATTGTAGGATACCAACTTTCAAATGCAAACTGAAGAATAGAACCAATATAGCACCAGAGTCCCACTGCAGCCATTCCAATGCCCCATTACGTGGCTATTTCACCCCATTTACCATAAATGCAAATGTGTGCATACTGCTTTACTTCTACAATGATTTGAATTTTATTTTTTTTTACATTTTATAACATGATGCACAAACACCAATAGATATCTGCTAAACAAAGCAATACTGTCTCACAATGAAAATAGACTTGGCATTAAAACTTCTCTGCCCTTGAAACTCACATTCATTAAAACAACATTGAAACCCACACCACATCCAAAGAAAATGCATCTGGCCAGTGGTGGATAAAGATTACCTTTGGGCTGTTTTCAAATCAGAGGCCCCTTGCACACAAAACAACAGAGGACCCTTGCACACAAAACAAGAAACATACATGCGTTCTTTGATAGATTTTCTTGACTTTATTAAATTATATTCCTTGTATAATACTGTACACTTGTTAGACTTAAGTGACAGCGCATTTAAAATGTATTGCTTAAAAATTTTTCCATTAGGTAATGAAACATAAATGCATGAACCAATAATGACAAAACTGCCCTATTCAGAACATTTTCATCATACAAGTCTACTTCCACACACAATCACATTTCAAATTTATTGTTTGAACATTTTTTCCACTAGGCAATGAAGCAAAATGCATGCATCAATAATGACAAAACTGCCCTACTCAGAACATTTCCGTAATAACAGTCTACTTCCACACACAATTACATTTTAAATTTATTGTTTGAACATTTTTCCAGTAGGCAATGAAGCAAAATGCATGCACCAATAATGACAAAACTGCCATATTCAGAACATTACCATGATAACAGTCTTCTTCCACATGCAACAGCATTTTAAATTTAGTGCTTGAACATTTTTTCCAGTAGAGAATGAAGCAAAATGCATGTACCAATAATGACAAAATTGCCCTATTCAGAACATTTCCATGATAACAGTCTACGTCTACACACAAAATGTATATATATATATATATATATATATATATATATATATATATATATATATATATATAAAATATAGAACCACAGTAGTGTAAGCCACAGGCATGTTGCACAATTTCCTGCACTTATTTTCCATTGGGGGAGGGGGGCAAAAGGCCAAAAGTCAGGGACACATTTTAAACACTGCTTATATAATTTTGGAAAGTTGCTTGCATAAAATGTTGTGTTATCACCGTGCATTTGACTGCCAAGTCTTGAACTCAGAACCCTGTGCATTATAGTCAGAGAAACATACCACTAAGCTAAATCATCAGTTTCCTGACCTACAGGAAGACAAACTCAAATGGGTATCAATCAATTAATTTCCCACTTCTCACCATAGCTCTCAACCTCTTAGCACAAAAATACAGAACAAAGCCAATAACAGGGGAATACAATCCAAAAATAGGGACACATTTCAAATACTGATCTTATAAACAGAGAAAATTGCTAGAATAAAAGGTTTTATTTTTTCACAGATCCTGAAAACCAGAGAATTAATGAGGGACAGAACAAAAATGTGAGGCATAAATTCACAAGTGATGGTGGCTACGGACTTTAGGCTCTTTTTACCTGCAGTGAGCCTTAGACTGTTACTCCTTCCCCAGGAGGGCAATCCTCCATCGGCCACTAACTCCCATCCTCTCCTTATCACCCCTTCAGACCCTGTGACTGAATCCAACATATCTTTTTTTTCATAACTACTAATCCTTCTGAAATATGAACATATGTATATCCAGTCTGGAATCACCAAATGAAAAAAGGTCCCAGTGTCAGATGAAAACATTTTTAAAATGCAGCGTAACTCATCTGCAATAGTATGAGGACAGAATGATACTACTTCCTTTGAATTTAACCAATGAAAATAAAGGGCTCAATTTTTCAAGTCTTAAAACTGACACAAAGAGCTTGTAAGGATGTAAGTCCAAAAATAAAAATTAAACAGAAAGACAGAATGTGCGCAAGTATTTAATAGCACCAAAACAACATCTGGTACCTCGGCCTTTTGCCTACAAGGATCCAGATGTTTTGGTGCTATTAAATGCTCATTCATATTCTCCCCCGGATTTACAAAGCCCTTTATAGCATGCAGAATTAGTCTAAGAGCTATTTTCGGCAATATGGCTGACGTGGGATCAAGGAACGAGCTCCCGGGACGTGCACATGAACTCTTAGGCTAGTCCTGCTTGGACCGAGCTCCTGTATGCAAATTACCCTAATTTGCGGGAGAAAACCATGCAAATGAGGGTAATTTGTGATCCAGGAAGCTGGCAGCTGTCAGTGCAGGATGAGTGCAGTTTGCAGAAATGTACTCAGTTGGTAACCGAGTGCATTTCTGCAAACTACAAAACAGAGCTATGATAGCTCAAAATAAAGGCTGCATATCATTGAGGAAGCATGCCAATGGCCAAGTAGAAGGCCACTGGCATAGCAAACTGTTTAAAAAATAAAATAAATAACTTTTATTTTTTTTTTGCCGATCTCGCCTGTTTAAGCATAGGGCAGCGGCGCACAAACGGAATTGGGGGGGGGGAGGTCTTAAAATAAATCTAAAATAAGCATTCTAACTGAAATCAGTATTCTGTCATGCAAGTCAATGGCAGGCAGAAGGCAAACTGGCCAGTGAGTAATGGTTGCTAAGGGGAGAAGCTCAGTGTGAGACATGTAACTATGCATTAGCAGGCAATCCTATGCAAATTAGGGAAAGTTTAGTAAATCCCAGATATTCCCACGGTGTGAGGCAGGTCCCAAGAGTGTAAGAGTATAAATAGCTGGGTGCAGGACTAGGATATAGGTGACATCATGGGGGGGTGTCAGGCATACCATAAGTGGTTTGGAGACCTGTGGCTCAGGATTGCTCCTAGCTTAGCACAGCTAAGCTAGGGGTGTGTCTAAACCTGCCTATCACTCTTTACAAAGTGTAAGCAGGTGTGCATGCCCCACACCGGGTTTTACAGGAAGAAAAAGGAAGTTAAACCAAGAAAAAGAAGCTCTGTGCACATTGGAGCACTCCGCTTGTGCGGCGTGCACATGGGCCTAAACAGGGAAGCAATGGGAAGGGAAAACAGCAGTAGGAAACTAATCATGGAGAACTATCTTAGCTGACAGGTGAAATGTATCAGAATCAGCCAATTACACAGGCAGCAGACCAGCCCAGCCCAGTACACCACTATAAACTATGCAAACACCTTTCCCCCTTGTTTTTCCCTAAAACTCTGCACCACCCGTGCATACAGATGGGGAAATTTTACAAAACGAAAGCAAGAGAAAAAAATGTTAGGGGCTGCTTTTGCTATCATAAACCAGTATGTGCAAGAGGCTAAGAGAAGTGAGGATGTGAATGCTGCTGAGCAACCCACAGTGAGGAGATGGAGAAGAGTGTATAGACCCAAGGTAACCTACCAAGGGCTACATGAGCTGGAGATAGTGGAGCGCTATAGGGTGGACAGGGACCTCCTACAGCAAATTGTTGAGCTGTGCCAGCCACACCTGACACACAGAACTAACAGAGGGAAACCCATCCCAGTGGATACCAAGGAATGTGTAGGTCTAAGAATACTAGCTATAGGTACCTTCCAAAGGCCAGCACCTATGGTGCCAAATGTATACCAGTTGTTATGTGTTATACCCATCTACATGGCTGTCTACATCCATATTGTCAGGCCTGGTACACATGTGGTGCACTAAGGGATTATGTGTATACCTCTGGACTGTACAGGGTATGTCCGAAGTTCCACATATAGTGGTCAAAACTCTGCTGCACTCCACAGGGTCATTACATGCTAGCAGTGGCACCTTGCAATGATTTCCTTAGGACGTCTGTCAGTAGCCAATGGCATACGTTATAAGCAGATGTCAGCATCCACACACACCATGTCTGTGAAGACAATCCCAATGACAGTAGCAACAGTCTAGTCATATACCTGCTATACATACATGTCATTCCCTTGCACTATGTCTTTGGGACTGTAGGGGCTGGTGTACGGCTACACTCCATCTCCAGGACATATTTTGGAAATATATGTACATATACTTATCGACAGACATAGATATATATATATATTTATAAAATTACACGTGTACTACATTGAATCACCACTGTCATTGCAACCACCCACTATAAATCCTTACACACACACACACACACACACACACACACACACACACACACACACACACACACACACACACACACCCTGTAACACCAGTACTATGCAAAGAATTACACAACTTTACTCACAGTCTGTCTGTAGTTCCTGATCCTCCTATGAATATATGGCAACTCTGAGTGTGCAGGTTCTCCTGTAAGAGGTATTGCTACCTGCTGTCTGTATCACTGATGCCTACATACAGGAAGGATGTGGCTGTGGTCCCTTTACGTTCCCTGTGTGATTGATATCCTTCCTGTGTGTAGGCATCAGTGATACACACAGCAGGTAGCAATACCTCTTACAGGAGAACCTGTAAACTCAGAGTGGCCACATATTCATAGGAGGATAAGGAACTACAGACAGACTGTGAGTAAATTTGTGTAATGCTTTGCATAGTACTGGTGTTACAGGGTGTGTGTGTGTGTGTGTGTGTGTGTGTGTGTGTGTGTGTGTGTGTGTGTGTGTGTGTGTGTGTGTGTGTGTGTGTGTGTATGTGTGTGTGTACTAGTATACCATGGAATGCAGTCTGTCTGCATAGCTCACTACTGTGGGCCTAACCTCTTGCTGGACAGAGATATGCCTATCATGTGTTGTCCATCCACCACACAGGTCCTGTGTCAGATATTACACTAGCAGTGTGTGTGTTGCGTGCTATCAGTACATGGCTACATCCATGTCTATTTCTAACCTCAATCCCCTGACTAAGGGTATGTTGCAGACTATCCTGTAACACCAGCACCTTGCTTAGTGTATGGCAACAGTATTCCACATATGGGCATGTGTTCCAGCCTCTGTCCCCCATCTACATACCAAGCTTTGCACATATGTCATGCTGTTGGGGGTTGTTCTGTAGTGGGCTGTGAGTATATCACACTGCCATTACTGACATAAGTCCACTGCTGTTGTATCCCCCACACATACAGTGGGGCTGGGGCCATATATGTGTGGGCATCACCTAATCAACACATGTGCGCCCTTATGCACTGCAGAGGCCAGTGTATGTAACAGTGGTATATGGGCCTGTATTATTGAACCTAGGTCAAGAGCACCATAAATTACCTACGCTGATTCAAAGTGTGGGGTATCAGGGGTGAGCTGCCACAAGGTATGTGCATGTACAGTACCGTATACTCCACCTATATTGACATCACTTACATTACTTGGGGTACTGCAAGCATACTGCCTCCTGTCATATAGACTGTTCTGTGTGTTATATCTTGTTATGTACTGGGTACAACCCATTTGATCACAAAACATCGTTACCTCCTCCGGAGTTTGTACAGAGTGTAGGTAGAGGCTGCTGAACTACACACCTGCAGTACATACTGTTGATTGTGTGGTACCCTGTGGCCCAGTCTGTCTGCACTATTGTACATTCTGAAGGGCTTGTACATTCTGAAGGGCTTGGCCTGGACAGCACCAGTTGTGAGCCTTTCCAGACTACTGTGTTAGTGTAACTGTTTCACAGTTGCAGTACTCGGTTAATATGGTTGTCAGTATTTGAACAGCTGTATGATATGTCATATAGAACTGTTATAGTACACAATTAAAGGATTCCCATTTCTGCAAACCTGTGTGTGGTGTCTTTCCTATGATCTTTCTATGGGTATATATTGCAGGCATTAGTATGTGTCGGCCATACAGTGTCTAGTTGTTCAGGTGATAACTGTAGCCACAGTGGCTAGTCCATATTGTGTGCACCTCCTACATATGTATCTTACTGTACATATATCTGCGTGTGTATGTGTAGTCACATGTATATATATATATATATATATATATATAGATATATATATATATATATAATATACATCTATATATATATATATATATATATATATATATATATATATATATATATATATATATATCTGTATCTGCATATATGTGTCTGTGTATCTGTATCCTGGGGATGTTGATGGTTTCCATATTACATGTCCTATGGGAGGCAAACTGTACTTGGTAGTGTATTGCAGGGCACATGTGTTTGGCTGTGGGGGGATGCCTATTCGTTCAAGACGTATAGTGTGTGGGGCCTCTCAAATCCATTAATGGTGCATGTGGACATAGGTGTATTTGTTAATCTGCAATTGCTATCTACAGATGTATGGCCATATATACCTATATAGATATATTTATCTGCTAACAGATATATAACTATATGTGCATAGATAGTGATATATATGTATATAGAGTTAGTAAAACTCTATACATATATGGATATGTTGTATCTGTTAAGGTTGCAATATAGTTACACAGACATCTAGATCTTGGCATACATTCTCTGTACTGTTGCATGACAGGACTGGATGATATGTTTCTGAAATATTGCACATCTGTGTATCTGTCATAGGTTAGTGGTACATCCCTTTGTGTATGGTGTGCAGGATCTTTGGTTTGAGCCTTGTAAGGGCTGTTTATTTTGTTGCTGGGCAGAACATGGCCCGTTGGATACAGAGTGATTAAGGCATCTTAAAACAGTTGTAAGCAGGTTTGCGCGAGTTTGTGCGGAGCTAAGCTCTGCCTACACAGGTTAAGCAATTTAGAAGCTAAATGAGTGTATGAAAACATAACTGGAGGTTAGCAGTGCTCACAATCACGCAAACCCGTGCAAACCCACTTACAACTGCTTTACAGTGCCTTACTTATTCTGTATCCAACAGGCTGTGTTCTGCCCAGCAATAAAATAAACAGATTCTGCAAGCCTCGAAACAAGGACCCTGCACACCATAAACAATGTGATTTACCACTCAGCCATGGCACAGACGCATAATCATGATATTTTCACATACATATCATCCAGCCCAGGTATACAACACTACAGGGAACGTATTTCACCATGTAGATGTATTTGTGTGTGTATATATACTCATCTTTCAATGGATATAATATATCTATATATGTAGATATAGGTGTAGAAATATATATATATATATAAATATATATATATATATATATATATATATATATATATATATGCCAATACATACATATATACATAGATATGCATACATCCATAGATATATATGTATACATCCACATGTCAACATATATGGGCATGTGCAGTAAGTAGCTGGGATCCCTCATACAATTCAATAGCCCTACGCCTGACAAAGAATTCACCAATGTTGGCAGGGACATCCACAAACCCACCATGTCAGCTGGGAAGTATCACCCAGTAGCCTGATGACAGTGGTCTGCAGGGACATGGAACATACCAACAGTAAACCCATGGCCAATGTCACTGGTTATCTCAACACATGGGACCCCGCCAATGTTTAACTTGTTAAAGGCAGAGAATACAACTTGAACCTGGTATACCTCTTTAACCTAATCATGACAAGTTTAGATGAGGGTTAGGAGGTACACAATGCCTATGTAGATCATAGCAGGCTTTTGTACACCATCCCGCTTGTAGGAATGTGTGTAGTTGTTACTGGATCTACCTCCTTTCACAGGATATGTTTCCACCAGGATTGCTTGGAATATACCAACATACCACAGGTGCCATCCCGTAGGTATACAGTCCTTCACAGGTCATAGATGTGTCAATGCCCTCCTCCACACTGTTGTGGTGTGCAGCACTACTGGGGTTGCTATAACTCACTGGGTATAGCTGTTGTGGACACGAATGCCATAATTGCAGTTACTGTTGCATCTATCCCCCACATAGCTGTCTGTAATTTTTATTTTTTATTTATTTTACATTTGTTAACCGGGCTAGTCCAACTGGATACAAGTCCATTTTCAGTGGAGGCCCGAGGAGAAAAGCTCCGCTATCTACTACATGGTCACAAAAACAGTACATACAAAAATATCACAATGGTTATAAGTCAAGTATGGATATAAGTCACAAGTAAGAAAGGCAGTAGCAACAATTTCAGGAAGTTTATGAAGAAGGGGATAGAAAGACAAGGTAATTATTTAAGTACCGAAGTGGTAAGAGAAGGGAGAGAAGAATTAAGTTTTTTTAAAAAAGTTAAGATGAGTGTTATTAGAGAAGTATTGTTATTTAGTCAACAGGAAAAAGAAAATAAATTGAAGAAATATATTTGGGAGAATTTATGCGGAATGAAGGAGGAGAATAGAAGGTCATAGAGGAGCTAGATCAACTGGGATTGATGCAAGAACAAAGCCAGTGTTTAGTAAGAAAGAGTTTCAATTTAGTCTTAAATAGTGTAATGGAAGTGTAATACTGTACAGTGTATGTAATCAGATTGTTAGTTGTTGTTTACACAATTTACAGTAGTTGAATGCCTCACACCCTCCTAAAGGTAGGGCTATGCCACCGGCATTGACACACACACATGTTACTTAGGTGAGGATCGCAGTAGAGTGGGGAGAGGGACATAAACTGCTGTTAGCATGTTCAATGTAATCCACATTGCAGACTGCATATATAGCACTGTGTGATTGTGCCTATCCTGTCTTGGTGGGATTACATGTGCAACAGATGTGTTACCTGCACGGGGACATACCTCCATGTGTACAGTCCTGTACCTGTACTGCATCCTAACCAAAGGCATTGTGTGTTGTACCCAGCCATGGCATGTGTACCACCCACTACACTTACTGATGTCCACTGTAGAAGGCCTGCTGACACCACTACACCCATCAGCCATGTGGTACATCGACAAACACAACACAATCAGAACAAATACTGGTGACAGCAATACAACATTGTTAATTAAAACTATGCTGCATCATGGCTGCACAGCTACACCTTCCGAGATATTAACATTTCAATTTACTGCTGACAACATGCTACATATCATTCCATTGCTACACTGTTGTACAGTTACCCTGTGCATCAGAACCATGTTAGCCTGTCCCTGCATCGATGTTACGGATGTGAGGGAGTGACACAGGTATCATAATATGCACAGGGTATGTTGTTGGTTTGCCAGAGGCCTAGGCTGAGCCATACAATTGACAACACGTGTGGGGGGGTGTGTCTGTGTGTGTGTGTGTGTGTGTGTGTGTGTGTGTGTGTGTGTGTGTGTGTGTGTGTGTGTGTGTGTGTGTGTGTGTGTGTGTGTGTGTGTGTGTGTGTGTGTGTGTGTGTGTGAGGGGGATGAGTATTGTTATGGGCCACTGGTGATGTCATGTGTGTAGGTATGCAGTTGCCCTAAGTTCGTTGTTTATGTGGGTGTCTGCATGCACACAGTTCCTCCATGTGGCTGCCCTATACAGGGAATTGTGGGACAGCTGCACACTGTACCTGGCAGAGTTTGCAGTTCACCGTCTCTGGAAACAGACACGGGACCTGTGCCTGGCAGGGATGCTACAGGCAATATCAGGTATAGAGCCAGACTGAGTACTGTCTCCCGAGTTTGACAGACGTCCACTGGATCCAGGTCCCTCCTGGGACTGGCCAGGGCCACGTGTATGTGGTCTGCTATGATGGGTTGTGGACAGACCCCCACAGTGCTGGGGCTGGTACTGCCACTATGGGAGTGGATGTGACTGTTTGGACATCCATGGCAACCTTCAGCTGCTGGTGTTGCTGGCATACGTCCATGTGCCCGTTGCAACCATCCTGCCCTGTCCTGACACATGGACATGACATTGTGGATGAGTTCCAATGTCTCACCCCACCATCTATCCATGACCTCAGTGTAATTACAGATGGCACCTGCTAGGTCATGGATACTGTCAGTTACAGAGGTGTGATGAGCCCTCTGTGCTTTTAGACCCTGCCTGGTGTACCGTTACATTCATGCCTGTGCCTCCATGGCAGTCTGGAACATGCGTGTGGTTGAAATAGATGTGTCATGTCTGCCAGGGGCATGATGACCAGCAGTGGTCCTACGATCACCCCTGCACATCTGCCTATGTGATACCCCACCAGGCATCTGGCTATGGCTGCTGTGTCCTGGCAATTGTGCCTTAGCTACCACACTGTCCTGGCCCATGCCAAACGTAGGCTGTCCCTCCACTAGGGCCAATATTGATGAGGTGTGTAGAGGCAGCGTGACCATGTGCGTAGATGGTGTGGATACGTGTGGGTTGTCAATTGGTGGCCCAGCAGCAGCCCCTGATGACCCTTCCTGTGCCTCAACACACCTATTTTCATGGTCACTGTCTGTATCAGTGACATCAAATTCCCTGCGGGGGGGGACTCAGCCCCACCTCGCCACCTGTGAGGGGAAAAAAGGGAACAGATAGTAAGACCTGTACAACATCGCTAAACAGTAAATACACACACACACACACACACACACACACACACACACACACACACACACACACACACACACACACGTGTGCAGACATGGCCACATACACAGACATACACACATGCAGTCGACATACATGGCAACCCATGCACTCCACCAGACAGCACCTACAGACAGCTCCCACAACCTCGTAACACACACAATAGCAGGCGATGGTGCAGTACAGTATTGCACACATACCTGTAATTACACACGTCAGCATGCAAGACATGTGGGGCTCAACAGCATGCAGTGCAACTGTAGTCAATCCCCATTACCAATATTATACATGACTGTGATGCATGGCTTCTGTTTATAGGTGATGGCCCTCCCCCTGGAACCCACTGCACACATGTCTGCAG
>NC_056741.1:1761602920-1761607920 GCF_019279795.1 Protopterus annectens | reverse complement strand
GCAAATATGGCCCTATGTTCCTGCCTCTGTCTTCCACATATATGCCAGTCTTTGTCCTGCTGTGATACAGGAAGGGTTGTTAGGTAATGGCCTATCATTATTTACCACTAGCATTACTGTTATCATCCCAGTCATGTCATGGACTCCTACGCCAACTGTTGAGCCAAGTCCATATATATGGGGGCCACAGCTGGCGAACACATATGTGCCCTTGTACATTCCAGAGGTAAGTGTGTGGTACACAGTGTTCCTTGCCCTTGTACAACCTTTTATGGGGGGTTTCTATGCCATTAAACTAGGCGATGGCACCTTTTCAGTGGTATAACTGTTAAGAAGAGGGTCATACAGTGTGATAGTGAGATGTTACATTAAGCAATGTTATGTACAAGACGCTGTGACATTAACACAAGTGCTATATTTCCCCCTAAGACTTAACTACAGGGTGTAATTGGAGGCTACTGAACTACATTTGTAATTGTTGATTGTTACGTATCCTGAAGGCAAATCATGTTTCTGCTGTTGTACTAATTGAAGGCCTTTGCCTGGACAGCATAGTATGGTATATGTACACATTTCTTGCATCTACTGTTTTGTGTGGACCTTGCATTCATGACTGATTACATATTTCAAACCTTATGTGGTGTCAGTACTGGCATACATTATTGTATAGTACAGGAATAAAGGTTATCTATGTATGCATACCTGTGTGTCGTGCCATGTCCTTTGAATTGTAGGTGGGTATATGTTTAATGTCAGTATTCTCATTTGTGGAAATGGTTGCCACACTACACCTTTCACAGGTGCCAGTTGAAGGGCTTGTGGGATATACTTTACACCCAGTACTTCCACACTACTTCTACATATGTATGGCTACTGATACCTTCTTTTGTGTGTGTATATGTGTATGTACCTATATATATCTCATATGGCTATATCTATATATATGTATCTATAGATATATACATCTGTATATATATATATATATATATATATATATTTATACATATACATACATATGAACATATGCATGTATCTATATACAATTGCTGTTATATGATTATTCGTGAGTCATACATTAATATGTGAATATATATATATATATATATATATATATATATATATATATATAGATATATATAGATATATATATGTCAATCTGTCTACATTTACAGATATATATCTGTCCATATGTCCATGCATGTTCTGCTCATATTTTGGCATGTTCCTCATTCACTTGGCAATTGTCATGGATGATCGCAGCATTGAAGTCAGTAACTAGTGGCAACACTTTTGTGTTTCAGACTTTATCTCCTTCTACATATGTGTTCTAATACATATAACTGTGTAACTAGTAACATTTTAAGTGTATCAGAGCATTAGTTGACATATATCCCTATTTGTACCCACAGTGTGGCATACTTTGTCCAGACTTCTTGCATTAACAGGTTATGTGGTGTGATAATAATACATTTCCTGTACTGCTGACTGATTGTGCTGCATGATATGTTTGTAAAAACTTCAGGTTATGCAAATCTGCCATGGTTTAGTGGTAAATCATTTTGCGTATGGAGTGCTGGGTTCGAGCCTTGGAAAGGCAGTTTATTTTGTTGCTGAGCAGAACAAGTGACTTTGGCTACAGAGTGATTAATGCACTTTTAAGCAGTTGTAAGCGGGTTTGCATGAGTTTGTGTGACAGTAAGCACTGCAAACCTTTACTTATGTTTTCATACAGTCAGCTTCAAATTTCTCTACCTGTGTAGGCATAGCTTACCCCCGGTCATACCCGTGCAAAACCACTTACCTTTGCTTAATATTGCTTACTGCCGCTTACCCCCATGCTAATTCCTTTAAAAGAAAAGAAAAAGGGGTTGACAGGACAGTGGTGAAAAATGGGGCACAAAGAGGGAAAGACAGTAGGGAAAACAGCTAGGCATGTGCAGAAAGGGTATAGAAAAGGCCCATAGCTGCCCATTTCTTCTACAGCAACAGCTGTACATATACACTATATTTGCAGGTACATTTGGACCCTCAAAACGCTGGGAAAGGGGTGAGGACAACATATATTCATTGTGATGCCAATTAGACCAGATTACATGTGTCCAGTGGACACATGTGCGAAATGGACAGCTATATATGGGGCAAGATTTTTTTGTGGGAACAGATTGCCCTTTTTTTCAGGTGTGTGGGATGCTGGGGAGAGGTAGTAGGCATATTTGGGTAGGTAGACTGGGTAGGTTAACAGACAAGACACACAAGATGCATACAGGGCCGGTATATGACACATGTGGGGGCTTAACACCTTGGACAGGGAGGAGTGTTTGGAAGTCTGAAGCCCATGAACCCCCAACTGGGAACAGTGGAACTGAGGTCCCCACCCATGAACAGTCACCACTGCACCTTCACGACCCTGAAATTGACAGTGCTGGGGGCTGTGCAAGAGGGGCAGGCTCACCCTCGAATAGCACCACTCGGCCCTCAAGCTGGCGTAGCCGTTCTCAATACTCCAGATCGAGCTCCTTATGTACCACAACCCAGATCTGTTGACGAGTGTGACAGGTTCCCCTCCACGCCCACTCCGAAGGGGGGGGTGAGCCCCATCCCCTGCAGCGGTTCCACCCGAAGGTGGTGCAGAGCCCACAGAGGAGGAGGTCCCAGGCTGGGCCCCAGATGTGCTGGTGCCCAGTGCCATGACCAGCTAAGGTAGGCAGGTGGGTCCGCTGGGACCGGCCTTCCCATATGAGCCATGTTGTCACAGGTTTATGACAGATATGGGTTAGTAACAGCCAACAGAATTCAGGATTAGTTATAACAGCATGCATAAATATTCCTATTAACCCAACACACCAGATTTAACACAGTTGCAGAGCAAGCAGAACACATGCATATATGGAACAACAGTGGCCATTACAGGAGCATGCAGGTTTCATTGATGGCAAAAGATCACCGATATGGATGTATTTTCAAAAGGCACATACATATAAACAAATGTGAATATTTATAAACCATTAGGACATATGTCCCAACAAAATTTGGAGTGTACACATACCAGCTGAGGAGTGTCATTGGGTTATTATGCACATATGGTAGGGTGAGAGAGAGAGTTCAGTTAGCAACTAATATATCCTTGCAGTTTCCACAGCATTCTTAGTCACTGCAGTGGTCTTTCCCTTACAAGTATTATTACACTACACAATGGCCTTATATTGTACACTGGTAGGTTTATAAATTATTATAAACGTGACCTTTGTCTTGCATATAGGCGTGACAGGCTGCAGGTGTTAATGCAACATATGTTGAGAGTTGCTGTCATACACTTTGGGTGAGGTGCTAGAATGACAGGTTTGTTTCCATATACATTCTCTGACTATGTACACATTTGAATATCAGTTATATGTCAATGATAGCTGCCTACAATTCTTGGAACATCACATTGGATTTTAAGGGGAACAGGGAACCAAGTTGGTGATATGGGCCATTTATCTGGACATGCTGGACAGATTAGAACAGTTGTGGGGTATGATTATTCATACAACTTACATTTTGAACATTCTAGCAAATTCTGTACTGTTGTTTGGTGTAAGTATGCATACAGCTTTCTATCTGAACATTGTATCAAAATCTGTACAGTTGTGGGGTATGATTATGCATACAACTTAGTTGCACTCCCAGGATTCAAACCCCTGCTGTGTGTGACAAGATATTATAGTTAACATCACAGTACACTGTGCTATCAGAGAATTGATGTAAATCTTTCAGCTGTTTTCTATCTAAGTCTCCCTGACTTGTACAATATAACTGACCTCTTGGCACTTCCAACATTGTTATGCAGGACTTCATGCCCATTTTTATCTGCATACCACTGTGTGGGTGACACTGCTTTGTGGTTGTCTTTAGAATCAGTGGCAATTTTGTTTTTGTAACTAGCTTTGGAGGATTTTATCAGGGATCGCAGCTTCTTACTGAGGCTGACCAGGAAGCTCCTCCACTCGTGGAATTTTACTCTCATTTGCAAGAGTTTCTTCCTTCTGTTGTACAGTTTGTTTATGGCAGGGGACCACCAGATTGGTTTCCCTTTTTTGGAGGATAGCGTCTTGGTTCTGTTTGGGATAGCATGATCCATGCACTCATGCAAGTGCTTATAAAGTGCAATTGTGTAGGATTCAGTAGTCGTAACTGTTTTGTCCATCTGCATGGGTGTCATGAAGTTCACCACTTCTGTCTTAAGAAGCATGAAGTTGGCTTTGGAGAAATATTTTACCATGGTTTCCTTAATGGGGGGTGGAGGCAGGATGTGGATATCTAGGATAATTAGCTTATGGTCGAATCAGACCAATGAGGCATTGACTTCAGGTGTGGAACACTGGTCACTTATATTGGTAATGACTAGATCTAGGATATTGTTGCCCCTGGTGGGGGTGTGGATAAGTTGATCCAGGGCACTGGAGTTTATGAATTCCAGAAAGCGTTGAGTGAAGGCGTTGGTACATGAGTAGTTTTCCCAGTTAATGCTGGTGTAGTTGAAATCGCCCATTATTAGGGTGTTTGGTTGAACCCTAATATTTTCAAGTACATCTAGAAAAGAGGAGTGGGAATCTTGGGGCATAGTGGGTGATCTGTAGCAAGCTACAATTTGGATTGCAGTTTTGCCCAGAGTTAGTTGCACTTGGATAACCTCGGCTGCATTATGCTGAGTAACTAGCCTGGAGGTGTGGATATCCTTAATGAATATGGACACACCTTCACATTTGGTGTTCCGGTCCAGGTTACATGGCCGAAAGTGTGGTATGACTTATAGCCTGGTAGTGCATCGGTGCTCTCTGAAGCCTTGAACTAGGTCTCAGTCACTGCACAGATATCGATGTTCTCCATTTTAAGGAGTGCCTCGAGTGAGTGCATTTTGAGATTTAGATTTCTAGCACTGAGTAGCATCACCCTCAGTTTTTGCTTGCCTGTTCCTGTTATGGTGGTGAATTTGTCATTTTAACCTTGCCTAAAAAATA
>NC_056741.1:1761534385-1761602420 GCF_019279795.1 Protopterus annectens | reverse complement strand
TTCCCCAAAATTTTCCCCCTTTTGGGGTTTTTTTTCTAACTCTGCCCCACTTAATCGCTCCTAAAACTAATGACATTTGGAGGAAAGGTGGTGAATTACACATAATGAATACTGGCAACAATTAAGAGCTATAAACATCATTTACCTCAGAAAATGTGTATGAGTTTATATGCTCTGAGTCTGTCAATGTGCCAGGTTAATAGCACCAATAATTTAAATCTGTTCCTGATGTTGTTATGCAGTGTCCCTGATTCAGTTTGTATATTTCCCCAATTGTATGAGAGGTCTGATAGGGACAGAAAGCACATATTCCACTGACAACCTTAGAAAGATGATAGAATATTAGATATGCAGTAGCAGGACTCAGCTGAAGGATGTGGGTTCCAAAACTCAATTACTTGTTTGTATTGAAGAGTGTCAGTTCCCATGTATTAGCCAGACAGGTACAAATTGTAAGAGGAACATACCAATAATATGAATCAAACTCTGGACAGGCCGTGGATTCCGTACAATTGAATGGCATGCTGTCGCTTAATGGGCAGCCATTTCCGATACTGTGGGCATGTAATCTGATGTAATAGGCATCACAAGGTAATATCGTAGTCCTCACTCCACGCAGGGGCATGAGTGTCAGATGCATACACCAAATGCAGTGCATTTGCAAGTGTGGGAGCAAGTGGGTGTAAGCCTGTTTGGCCACCAGTATGCGAGTATTACACTGGTAAAGCAATGTAGAGGCTAACTGAGTGTAAGAAACTGTAAACAGACGTTATCATTGCTTAGCACCATGCAAACCCATGCACACCCGCTCACAACTGCTTTAATGTGCCTTAATCACACCGTATCCAATGGCCTTGTTTTGCTCAGCAACAAATTAAACGGCCTCTGCAAGACTCAAAACCGCGACCCTGCACACACAGCTATTGTGATTTACCACTAAGCCATGGCAGACATACAGACATCGGACCTTATCACAAACATATAATCCAGCGCAGTAATTCAACAGTATACGAAATGTATTCCATCACGTAGATGTATGTGTGAGTGTTTATGTCCAGCATATAGATACATACATACATATATAGATATATCAGCAACATCCCATGTGACAACAAAGCATTACAAAGAAATAAAAAGGGAAACACCAGCAATGCCTGTATTATGTAGTGGTGTCGTCCTATGTAATATCAAGACTCCCTCAGACAGACATGTGTCAATCATACACGCAAACATTTGTACATTGGCCATATACATCACTCTGTGCATGTTATTTACGTTAACACAACAGTTCCTGTCCAATCATTATGTGAGAACAGTACTCTTGCAAGGTGCTGTCTGGGACATCATCATCATCATGATAGAGGTAAATGGGGTAACCATAGAGGGACTGGTAGCATTGTGTGTACAATGGGGTCATCTGCATTACGTGTACCTGGAACATTTAGGAGTCATGTGCATACTAGGATTGTGCCTGAGAGACAGGGTTGAGGACAACTGGAGTATGTTGGTATGCATATTAAAAGGGTTACATGTGTCCAGTGGACACGTGTGTGAAATGGACAGCTATGTATGGGGCAAATGTTGTTTTTGGAACTGATTGGCTTTTTGTTTCCGTAGGGTGAGAGTGGGATGTGGGGGAAGGAGAGTAGGTATGCTCATGGAGGATAGGTAGGGTAGGATGACAGACAAGATAGCATACAGGGTCGGTATATGACACATGTGGGGGGATACACCTCAGATGGGGAGGGGTGTTCAGCATTCACAAGCCCATGAGCCCCCATTCGGAAACAGTGGGATGGAGGTCCCTGGCCATGGGCAGCCACCACTGCATCAAAACAGCTGCAAAGATGGCAGTGCTGGGGTCTGTCTAGGAGGGGCAGCCTCACCCTGTAAATGTGACACTCTGCCCATGAGCTGGTGTATCTGGCCTCAAAACCCCTTATTGAGCCCCCTACACACCATGTCCGGGACTGTATGATAGAGGACATGTCCCTATCTGGACCTGCTCCCAGGAGGACAAGGCCCATCCTCAGTGACGGTACCACCAGAAGGAGTGCAGAGCCAACAGAGGTGGAGGTCCAAGGCTGGCCCCCAGATGTGCTGGTGCCCAGTGCCATGGCCAGCTGAAGTGAGGCAGAAGGTTCTGCCAGGACCTCCAAACCCATACAGCCTATGGTGTTGCAGTTTAAACACAGATATGGCTTAGTAATAGTCAACAACATTCAAAATTACTTACAACAGCATGCATAGATATGACCATCAACCCAACACAACAGATGGTATACATTTGTAGAGAGAGCACAACACATGCATATATACTGCATGACATCTGTACAAAGTGTAGAAGACTTGGGACTGCAGCTATGAACAGTGGCCCATTATTGGCATGTCACTGAGAACCCAAACAGCATCTGTCATATCACTGTTTCATGTGACATATGTCCAGTCAGGGATGTGAAGGCAGTAACTCATCACTATCACCATGTACTGGCTACAAGCCTCACACTATGCTCCTGCTGTTCACAGATGTGTGTTCAGTGAGTAACACAGGAAAGAAATGGTTCCACACACTGACCAGTCCACATGGCCCTACAGATGGTGTTCCCTCACAAACAGAGAACTGTATTGTCAGTTTTAAAACATGCAGAATAGCCATTACCACACACTCCTTGTTAAACAGGCAATTGTCTCAATGGAGCATAGCTACACTTACATGCTGTAGTCATGTCTGGCAAATCACCCTACTGCCTTTTGGCTATTTTCCACTGTGTATGTTGTTTGAGAAACATCCAGATATTATTTGTGATGCCGTTTACCAAACACCAGATCCAGGTAACACTCACAGCAACATGATGTTTCTAGATATTTCTACTGTGTTTTTCATGTGAATGGCTATGGGAACATCATCACAGCTGTTCCACATGCAATAAGCTAGAGGAGGACTGCAATAGGTGCAGAGACCAACACCCGAACATGACCATCACTTACAATACACAAGCTGCTACTGAGCAGGTGTACACCTCCACATCCCCCAGAGAGTGTGTGGGAGGGACAGACAGAGGCAAAATACATCAGAGAAGGGCTTGGAGACTAAAACCTAAGCATCATCTGCCACACACCTACCAGTACAGGGTTTAAACCCTGATTGACAAGTCATTACTATTACATGTGCATGCAGTTACTCCATGTGCCACAAAGCTGACATGTTGGCGTGCTGTAAGAACATATATGTGTGTTGGTGTGCAACATCTGCAACAGAGATATAGTAGACGTACATTAGGTGTAGCACACATGGCTGTCCACATGAACGGATATCATTGTCAACACAACCACACTCTCTAATGGACTCACATTGACACTCTTTGCCAGGCCCACAAATACACTCCCAAACCACTTAGTTTGCCACACTGCAGTAATGCACAGGTACTACATGCACCACAGGGGATATCTGGAGGTTCTATGGGCTAGGGCATGTGAATGTGTTTGACATCTGTCGGTATGCCAATGGGAGTTATCCTGGGAGTGACTGTGGTTGGAAGCACCATACCCAACACGCAGACACAAGGTGCCAGTACTGACATGTATGTTTGCATTGCTTCATGGGTGTGTAGTGGTTGGCTGTGCAAGATGGCTGTACAAGGCTGGGTGAGGATAATCCTTGGCATTACTCTACCTGACAATAGTGTGCAGTGTGGTACAGGGTGTAGTGTCTGCAATGTCCCACACAGATGGGTATTGTATGAACTGTCCTGACATCCTGGTTACCATTGTGTATGGCCATAGCTTTGCAATGCATGCCATGTCTGTGTTTGATAATCCTTGACATGGACATTGCCTGGGATGTGCATGTCCCACAATATTGTACAGTGACATGTACAGGTGTATCTGGTTTGGCTGGCACATGTTGTGTACAAAGACTGTTATCCTCCGATATGCCAATACTGGCCTGGTGTGGCAGAACTTGCTTATAGTCAGCAGGTTGACCCTGCACCTGCATTGATAGCATGATGCATGCATTCCCTGGTTTCAGTGGCATCGATCCATACAGGTCACATGTGTAAGGCATTGTATGGCCTGTGTGGATCACATTTGATGGCACCACATATGTTGCAGGCATCCAGTGGGGAACATAGTGAAGGCACATCCTCCACAATTATGTGCCTATTGTACTGCTGTACAGGGTGCCATGCCCTCTGCAGCCCAATGCAATCACACCATGCCTACTATCTGTCATCAATGTGCAGGGTACTAGCAACAGGCGGAGGTGTATCCATATTCATCAAGGATACCCATATCTCCTGGTTAGTAGTGCAGCATGATGCACCAGAGATCATCCATGCAACTATCAGCAGGCAAAACCACATTTCAAGTCATAGCTGGCTATAGATCGCCCACCATGTCCCAAGATGCTCACTCTGCATTCCTTGAGACATTGGAAAATATAAAGGTACCCAACACCATAATCTTGGGTGATTTCAACTACCCTCGTTTAGACTGGGCGAACTTCCAATGTTCCAACTTATATGCTCAGCGATTCATAGAATTTATAAATTCAAATACCCTTGAACAACTAGTACGTTTCCCCCACTAGAGGGGACAACATATTGGATTTAATCATCACAAATATGGGCGCCCATTGTACCACACCCGTTATCACCCCCTCCTTGGTCAGATCCAACCACAAACTGATAACCCTGGACATCCTCACTCCTCCACCTCCCCCAATCAAAGAAACCATAGTCAAAAACCTTTCCAAAGCAAACTTTAAACTACTTGCATCTGAAGTGGAAAGCTTCACTATTCCCTTGCAGAAGGATAATGATATCCAGGATGCGTAATCCTACACCAAGGGACTCTATATGCATCTTCAGGATTGCATGGACCATACTATCCCAAATAAAACCAAGACTCCTTCCTCAAGCAAGAAGAAACCAGTCTGGTGGACCCCAGCCATAAGCAAACTTTACAACAAAAGGAGGAGACTTGTACAAAAAAAGGCCAAATCTCAAGCAGAAAAATCATCCCTGATCAGCATTAGTACGAAATTGAAGGCCCTCATCAAGTCAACTAAAGCTAATTTTGAAAAGAAAGTTGCCAAGGATGCCAAGGATAACCATAAGGCCTTTTATGGCTACGTCAAAAACCTAAATGGTAATGCTCAGGTCTGTTCTGAGCTAGTACAAAAGGGAACAAAATACACTGACCCTTCTGACATTGCCAACATCTTGGCTGACAGGTTCAGTGCAAATTCCCCCCCCCCGTCACCACCTACAAGGCCTATTACCATTCTAGGGGATTGTGTAAGTCCAATTATTACTGATACGTTGGTTAACAGGGCTCTATCTAAAGCTAAAAACACTGCCTCCATGGGACCAGATGGTGTCCCAGGCTGTGTCATACGTGAGCTCCAAAAGGAATTAACCCTGCATCTTAATACCCTGTTCAGTCTTAGCCTCCACAGGATATGAGCCCATAGAATGGTGCACGGCAATGGTGGTCCCGCTTACACAAGGCGGGGCCACAACTGACCCTGGGAACTACCTACCAATAAGCCTGAACAGTCTGATCTGTAAGGCTATGGAGCAAATCATTATGGAACTCATACATGGAGAGATTGGGAACCTCCAGTCGCTGGACCCCACACAGTTCGGCTTCGTCAAGGGCAGTCATGCCTCCTGAACCTAGTGGATTTCTTTGAGACAGCTACTCAGGCTATAGATAAGGGAAAGGAGGTACACATGGCTTACCTTAACCTTGCTAAAGCATTTGACACCATTCCCCATTCAGGTATTATTGATAAGCTCACCAGCCTGGGCATAAACCCTTATGTCACAAGATGGATCACAAACTGGCTCTCAGACAGATCCCATAAAGTAAGAGTAGCGGGATCTATGTCCGAATCCAGGTCAGTAATGAGTGGTGTGCCTCAGGGCTCTGTCCTGGGGCCTCTCCTGTTTGGCATATACTTCTCAGAAGTACAGGCAAGCACGGAAGGGCTGTGGCTGACTAAGTTTGTAGATGACTGCAAACTGGGTGCTATAATAGTCTTTAGCCAACATGGAGATCCTCCAGAAGGGCGTAAATGAGACTGATGCATGGTGTCAAGGCCATGGTCTCAAGCTAAATGCAAAAAAATGCGTAGTAATCCCCTTTGGAAAAAACAAGAGTACCCACAAACTACAACATAGGAGGTAATCCCTGAAATCTGAAGAAGAAATAAGGGATCTAGGGACCCAAGTAGATAGTCAGCTTTCCCTTGATAACCATGTTGCCAGAGTGGTTAGAAAATCCTTCTATGTGACCCATCTGATCACAAACGGGTTTGCATCAAGATCTAAGGATGTAATGGTGCCTCTCTCTTCCCTCATCAGACCCATTATTGAGTGCAATGCACCAATTGGAATGTACCTGGCTAGACATCTCCAGCAACTGGAGAGACCACAAAGCTACCTAACCAAGAGGATTACTGGATACAAACAGTTGCCCTATGCAGCACAATTGAAAAAGCTAAGACTGTTCTCTGTTGTATACCGCTTTCTCAGAGGTGATCTCTGTCTAACGTACAGAGCCATGTCCAACCCAGAATTGTTGAACATGCTCCATCTTAGCAAAACCAAATCTACTCAAGCTACACGGTCTAGGGATATAAACCTCAACACAACAATGAATAGAACATGCTGGAGGTATGGATTCCCTTCTCAGAGACTTCCCTTACTGTGGAACAGGGTCCTGATCTACATAAGACAGAGCCCCTCACTATCACTCTTCAAGAGGAACCTTGATGAGTGGATGGGTAACAGAAAGTTCCCACCAGGGATCACACCAACAGCACTACTAGATAGGGGCCAAGGGTACTAGCTGCGAGTACAAGGGTCTAGGGAACTACTAAAGGCGGTGAATACCGCACAATGTGGCTGGGCTAATATATGCCTTCGGGCAGATAGCCCAGTACCAACCTATGAACCTATGAACATAGCTGGATATTCTAGGCAAGTGTGTCTGTGTATGACACATGGGTTCAGGATGTATTCCAGGTAATAATAGGGTTGCATACTTTGTTCATCTGGCCTTTAGCCAGATGTAGGGGTATGGCTTGCCAACACAGTCCTTTGGCTGACTAACATCTGTACTCCTCATGAGGTGGACATTGTGACATATAAGATGGACACCATACAGGAAAACTACAAAATCACTCCCCAACATGTCCAGTGGGTAGACACTCACAGCCACCTCTACACAGGATCTGACAGTCAAACACACACACACTTGCCATGTCCTGGAATAGAACCCCTACCTAACTAGTGTATCACACTACTGCATTATGCAGTTATAGCATGCACTACAGAGATTACTGGGTTACAGCAGTCCCAGAGGTGTATGTCTAGGTGGGTGACATAAGCAGGATTGCCAAAGGTGGTCATGTGAATGTAAAGAGTGTGCATACTCTAAAAAGCAGTGTTCTTGTGGAAGGCAGAGAGAGACACACACACAGTTAGTCTTTCTTGGAATGGAACCCCTACCTAACTAGCTTATCACACTACACCAATACACAGTTACAGCACACACTACAGAGAATACTGGGTTACAGCAGTTCCAGAGATGAATTCGTAGGTGGGTGACATCAGCAGGATTGCCATAGAAGGGCATGCCAAGTGGTCCGCGGGTTGTACATGTCTGTTGCCTGAGTGTACCCGCTGCTTACCGTCATGAAAACACATTTACTCCTGCTTAAAAGTGTCTTATGCAGTCCTAATTGACAGTATCAACAAGGCTTGCAGGTCTCAAACCCTGGACCATGCACACTGAGGTCACTGGACATACCACTAAGCCATCTGGGGTATACACATGTTGCATGGAGTCTATAATGCACATCCTACTACAGGTATTCCACAGTACTGAAAACAAATGGGACAGTCCCTTTGTGTACATATGTACAGTACCCTTGAATGTACAGTACTCTGTGAAACAACAAAGACAAGTCTACATCTGTACAATTGTCATAACTACATATATATATATATATATATATATATATATATATATATATATATGTACCTACGGGATGTGTACACACAGACAGATATATATATATATATATATATATATATATGCATATACACAGACACAGCCATAGTCATATATGTGTGTGTATATATATATATATATATATATATATATATATATATATATATATATATATATATATATATATACACACACAGACACACACACACACACACACACACATGTCTGAACACCCTTTGTGAGACAGAAGGGTTCCAAAGGAACTGATGTGTACACAAAACAGAGGCATCTCTTGTGTTATAACATTTAAATCATAAGCAGTTCACCAGAGAAGGGATGGTTGTTCTGTATGTGGAGTTTGGGGTGGGGAATGATGACTAATGGGGATTGTGGAGTTAGGGTGGGGGAATGATGGGTATGGACCTACACCCCAGCAGCCACTTCTGTGTCACTGCTCGACAGTGGCACAGGAAAATAACATACCCAGCTGTAGTCGTGCTTGACTGTGTATTCTTTACCGTTCCTAACTATGTAATGTTTTGTAGACACCAGTCACCACAGATGGCTACCATGGTGTGCTAAGACATTACACATGTGTATGCCTGGCTACAGGGTAGTCACACACACAAACACACACACACTTGCACACTTGCCAGTATTGTGCATACACGTCTTGCCTATGTAAAGGTAACTAGTACAGTAGTATGCAGTTGGGGTATGTGCCACAAAACACATACAATTACACTTACTGATTCCATGTCTGAGCTGGGTGACATCACAGGACCGATTACTTGCAGTGGGGAGGGGGGAAGAGAGAGGTATAGCGGTTGACAAGGATAAAGGCCAGTACAAAAGGAATTATCTCTTTGAAATGCAGCAAAAACCACTGCCATGACAGGATGCAGACACAAATACACACACACACACACACTTAGGCAATTGCTGAGACACACACACACAAACACACTCAGGCATTTGCTGTCACACACACAAACACACACACACAGTTGCCAGTGGTGGGATCAGAACTCCTACCTATTTAGGGATCACTATTACAGTACTACCCAGTTATGAGATGCGCCACAGAGATTACACATCCCATGGCAGTCAGACACTCCTTCTACAATTAAGGACAACAACAGGGAGACTGACAGTCACAAAGTACATAGCTGTAGACCTGTGTGTTTTAAGTAGGTGTCCATTACAACCTGTATGCACAAACAAGACACACCATCTGCAGGAAGGCCTGAGAGGTATAGTTGTAGCACAACAGGAACCTGAACTGGAGTATGGCCATCTGTGGAATGGACAACTATTATCACTATACAGGGTTACAGTGGGCATACTCATACACTTAATAGCACAGGGCCATTTGGGATGCACTATGACTACAACTACACAATGTTATACTGGGCATGCTCAATCACTTAGTAACAAAGGGCTTGTTGGATGCACTGACTCAAATTACACAAGGAGGCAGTGGGTATGCTCATATACTTAGTAGCACAGGGCTGTTTGTGATGCACTCTGCTTCTAACCACTGAAGGCCACAGTGTGCATGCTCAAACACTTACATGTACAGAACACATTGTAATGGACTCCTATTGTAAACACACAGGTTTACAGTTAGGTACATCTTACCTGTCAGTATATATGCACATCATACTGGCTTACTACCTGATACCTGTATGTGGCCTGTAAATGATATATCTGTGTCTGTGCTGTGTCATACACATGCATACATGTACATGAAGTACTGACATATATATATGTTAAGTATACACATTCATGCATGTGTGGACATGACAGACAATAGGATACCCGGGTCACACAGGCGGATGCTATTTACAGCGTGTGTCACACACCTTGCTGCCCTGAAAGGCATACATTGATAGCAGCTTGTGGACAGTGGCATTATACGTGGAACAGTGGCATGTGCAAGCATAATGTGTGAGCCACCTTGTGTAATGGTACTGAGGTGCAGTAGTCAAGATGACCTCTCCCAGCTGTGTTAGTAGTTGTCATTATTAGCAGGACTGCTACCCTAAATATATCTCACATTGGTCATATACACAAGTTCTGCCGCTATCCATCACCTTACATGGGGCATTTGCTACCATGCACATTAATGCCACATGTAGTGATGTCATGGTACGGGTGGTAACTGCTAGACCAAAACAATGAGGCAATGTCCTGCTGTTATTATGAAGTTGTCCAGTGTCTGTCATTCCAGGCTGTCATGACCGAACAATGAGCCTTCAACACAGAGCACATACATCTATGTTACACGTGTGTGTGGATAATACCTAGGTCGCATTTACCCATATAGCCGCATTCCAAGGCAAATGTCCTACACACAGATGTAACACCCTGACACCTACATGACAATTGCATTGGATGCTTATGCTAACCTGTGCTAGATGTGTGGCTTTAGTAATCCATTTGCTTAATGTAGAACCTAAAATGGGGAATATTGACATCTGTGCAATGAGGAACACCTGGCTGAAGGCTTTGTATTGCACAATTGCACTACCACCATATAACTCAGATCCAGACATGTGGGCCATAACAGTGGTATGGACTATTCCAGGTGGTGGTGTTCACATATTCGTAAAGGCTACTCACATGTAAAGACCATTACTATGACATAACACATCACAGATGAGTCAGGTACAGGTGACAGTGGCAAATGCTGCATTCTGTATCCTCATATACATCCACCACCATGTTCCCAGACTACCAACACACATCCATATGTGGTATGACATAGTATGGTAGACCACCAGATGACCCTCGATTGATGGACTGTACCTAGGCCTACATCAGCTGTGCAAAGTACCCATGTACAGACACAGCTGCATAAAGTGTTATGCAATGCAATAATACCACTGTTTGTAACAAGCTCAGTTGTACACATACCAGGGTCCCTCGGATGTTGTCAGCATTAACATGGTCGACTGTTGCTGTACACCAGTAAACAACACCCTCATGGCTGGATATGACCTAACTGTACCTGTCCTGGATATGTACATCCCACATTCATACAACATAAATTACATTACCAGAGCTTACATTTACCTTTCTACATATAGGTAGCTACAGTCATTACACACATGCACATGGCAGATAGCATGCTAACAGTACATAATGTTCGATATCTATGTTGACAGAGTTAATATGCCCTCTCTACTGGTCACACTTGACACCTATCATATCATACAACACCCCATGTGGCATGTATGTCTTTAGACATGTCCACCTAATGCAATGCCTACAAACATACCCAAATAACAGGACCATAGGACCTACACAAGGCCTGTATTGACAGACTCAGGGAAATCCAGCTCTGCTCTGTATGTTCCTGAGTAGTCACAGATGATATGTTCATGACATGTACAGCCATGTGTGGCCACAGCTCCTACATATACCCCATGTCAACAATTGCAAGCCATGCATGATGTGTGCTGTCTGGACATTAGCCTTAGTACCACAATAGCCAGTACATGCTGGGCTGAGATGTTTACAAGCCATAGACCTTGCACATGCTTGAATGAGTGTACTGACTAGCTCTAACAGAGCACATTGCTGGCACTCTTCCAGTACACATGAGGTGTGTGTGGAAAATATGATGTGCTCACTGTTGACCATTACAGTGCCCTGGCTTCACCATGGCACTGTCAAAGTAACAGTTCATGGGGGCATGACAAGGAATAATGCTGTGTGTGCCACACTGATATGTGCTGTTGTAATATATGTACACATGGCTACTCTGTGAAAGTGGTGGTGTCCTGCTAGTACATGAATACAACATCCATTATGGTGTAATGCTTGGCTATGTTTCACACATGGAGTGGAGAAGGTGTGGAATGTATCGTCTTGACCTGCTAGTGCACGTACTGATGTAGACCGCATATGTCTACATGTATTGCTGTTTGTGTAGATTCCATGTGTGCACAGTGTCTGATGTCTGAAGGTGACTGTTGTTTTAGTACATCATGCTGTTGCAATACAGCCTCAACATTGTCAACTGTATATGGTGATATTATCTAAGTACAGTAAGCCGTGCATGAGGTATGGACAGATGTTTGGACATGACTACTAAGTGGTGGGAATTCCTTGCAGATCAATGATTACTGAGGACTGCTCACTGGTGTGTTACAACCAGTCCTACAATAACCTGTGTAGCTGGTAAGGTCAGGTTTTGTTAATTGACGTGGAAGACAGACAATGTAGAATGCTGTAAGGGTGACACTGAAGGCAAACCTCATGACACCTGTAACAGTAATACCTCCCCTGTGCAGCCAGTGTGCCAAACAGTCACAGCCCTTAAGACTAAACAACACACCTGATACACTTGTAATAGGTGACTCTATCATCAGGCACACTGACGTCCCGCTCACCAGGCTGAACAAGGAGAGGGTCACGGTGAGCAACCTGTCAGGCGCTAAGATCCGCCACATAACACAAGCACTCGGGTCACTCCAAGGCAAGTACAAATATGACTCAGTCATTGTCCATGCTGGTGTGAATGACCTGAGATGTACCTCCCTGGACTACATAAAAAGAGACATAAAGGAGCTCTCTGAGCATGTAGCCCAGGCCGGTATGACCCTGACCTTGAGTAGCATCTTACCCTCACCAAGAATTATGCCACAATATGAAGACAAGATGATCAATTTCAACAACTGGCTTAAGTACTGGTGTCGTTCAAAGGGGATCCAATGCCTGTCAGCTTGGGATGATATGCTCGACAAGCCACGATGCTTCGCTAGGGACGGCTTGCACCTGTCACCCCTGGGCTTTCGGATATTGGCAAAGGCTCTTGCTACCCCCATAGTGCCTTTTTTAGGCAAGGCTCAAAAGACAAAATCACCTCCATAGGTATCACAAGGGATAAGAAACTAAGAGTAATGCTACTCAACGCCAGAAGTCTAATCCTCAAGATGCATGCACTCGAAACTCTCCTTAGCATGGAGAACATCAATATCTGTGCAGTAACAGAAATCTGGTTCAGGGCTCCTGAGAGCACCCCAGCACTACCAGGTTATACCTCATACCATGCTTTTCGGCCCCAAAACTTGGACCGAACCACAAAAGGAGGGGGAGTATCGATATTCATCAAAGATACCCACACCTCTAGGTTGGTGGCAAAGCACGAAGCATCAGAGACTATCCATGTGCAACTAACAGTGGGTAAAACTGCCTTCCAGTTTATAGCCTGCTACAGACCACCCTCCCAAACCCAGGAACCCCACTTGGCCTTCCTGAGAACACTGGAAAATATGAAGGTCTCTCCAAACACCATTATATTGGGCAACTTCAACTACCCAAACATAGACTGGGAGCATTACTCTAGCTCCAACACCCTAGCCCAAATGTTCCTAGAATTTATAAACTCAAATGCTACGGAACAACTTGTTACCACTCCCACAAGAGGGGAAAACATACTGGACCTGATCATCACCAACATGGGAGCTCTATGCTCCAGCCCAGAAGTGTATCCCTCACTGGTAAGTTCAGACCATAAACTAATCTCACTGGATATTCACATCCCGACCCCACCCCCTGCCCAGAAAACCACAGCGAAAAACTTCTCTAAAGCAAATTTCACACTCCTCAAAACTGAGGTGGAATCCTTCAAAGCCCCCGGGCCTGTGGAAAATACAGCCCAGACTGCAGAATCCTTTATAAACGCATTCTATGAACACCTTCAGGAATGCATGGATCATGCGATCCCAAATAAAACCAATACCCAATCCTCCAAAGGCAGACGTCCTGTCTGGTGGACCCCAGCCATAAACAAACTATACAATAGAAGGAGGAAGCTACTAAATGATAGAGCAAAATCCACACAGACAGACACACACAGACAGGCACACAGACAGACAGACAGACACACACACACACACACACACACACACACACACACACACACACACACACACACACAGACAGACACACACACATACAGACAGACACACAGACAGATAGACACACACAAACAGACAGACACACACTGACACACAGTGACACACATGCTGCATGCAAGTGATATGGCAGATGGCAACCAGCTTAGACAATTATAGTTTCAGCATAGGCAATTATAGTGGTACTTATCATACACCCCTGAGTTGAACACAACAGCATGCATGTGTTATAGCAGAAGGCATGCACCTTACATAATTATAGTGGTGGTTAGCATACATACCTGTATTGTACCATTTGTGTTAGTAGTCTATGCCACATACCTGCAACACAATCCATGCACTTTGCACCATTGCACTGCACTGCCATGGTGTGTGCAACATACACCACATGTTAACAGACCATCGCTGACCTTTATACATCTGCCACTGATGCTCTGTGTTGGCCACCCCCCTATGTGTGAGGATGAGCTGTAGGGTATGTTGACTGCATACTATGTTTGCCTGAGCCCTAGGTTGTATATCTCCCCCAAAGCAGTGCATGTCTGTTCAACATTATTCCGCCTACACCTGAGCTGAGTGTAGACATTGTGCATGTGGCTGTACATACATGTTTGACATAGCTGTCCCTATTTTGCAGTGGTGCCACAGACTATCATAGGTTTACAGTACACCAGCCTGCTGCGTGGCGTATGACCTTGCCAATCACATGTAGTATGTAATGTCTTCTGCTGAAGTGTTGAATGACATGCATACATGTGTAACACAGTGGTGTCCTTTCCAATCTACAGTATGGTAATGGTGTCCCAATGCAGGGACATGTTATACTAACATGGGCCTTCAGCTGATGCAATGTTGTCTGTCCATCCTATAAATATGCAGGGGCATACTGCACATTGAGCTGATGTGCATTGCCATTGCAGGGCATCATGTGGCTTCACAATTGCTATACAGTGTGAGCTACTGACACAGTTCATAGCCATGACTATGTTCACATACAATACATATCTAATGTGAAATGTGACCCACATCACTGAGGTGTAGACACAATAAACCCTAATGGGAAATGTGTGACACAGGTCACAGAAGGGTATATAGCTGACACCCCTGCACAATTGCAGCCATATTACTGATACCTGGCAACTATAGCCATACATGGCTAACTTACATGTACTCTATGTCCCACATGCCATCTGTGTACCTCACACACATGAGGAGCAGGCATGACAGTGATGTCTGACACCAGCAAGGTGAATGTACTGTATCTGTGGCTTGATGTGGATGTATGTGTATGTTATGCAACACATGTATGTATTCAGATACTGCATAGGTGAATGCTTCCATGTCGTGACACACTCCAGATGTTCAAGACATGTTATGTGGTGGTTACATGTTATGCATACACAAGCTGTGCACAGGCCTGGATGATGTTTAGTGTTTCACATCTGCAATATCACCATTACACAAAGGCCATAGTTGTATTGTGTGGAGCCAATGTACAACAGGGTATACATGTGTACATCACTTCTACTGTTTGTGTTGCTTCATGTCTCTGGCCATCCTCCATGGCCATGTGTACACATGTTCAGTCCAATGGTTGTGATGCCATCTTATTTCATATGTCAGTGTTATTCTATATGACATACACCCATATTTGTCATATGCCCCACTGAGGACAGGGTTATGCAGACAAAGAGGGGTATGTATAGGATGCGAGACATGTTTTGCAGGATAGTTGAGCAGTGTTGCAGTCAGCCCACTACATGTCATGGACAAGTGTGATAGCACATGACATTGTGTGACATTCATAGCAAGGGAATACTCCACAAGGGTGTATCCTGTGGGTCAGACATACTCCAGCTCCAACACATTTAGTGTGTGTGTGTACACATATAACCTCTGTACAGTACTGTCCATATTCCCAACATGTGTAATGCTGATATGTAGTACCTGTCCCTACAGTGGAACACACCTCCACCATTGTATTCACTGTTGTCCACACATCTGGCAATGACAGTTTGGAAGGTTTAGTGTAGGTGTTTCATATAGTCTTCAATTGTTTCACATAGGTAAACAGTGTGATGCATTGCAGGTCTGATCAATGTCCATTAACAGGACCACCATACATTATTTGTACATGTGTTATGGCAGATAGCATGCTATTAATATGTTCCATGTATTATCAGGCCTGGTAAATAATAACAATCTCACCTGACACAGGCTGTTGTCGCTGCAAAATGCCAGAGGTACCTAGACAGGGGTGTCACAGCAGTAAGATTATTATCCACACCTGTGTGATAGTTACAGGGTGCAATGTCCATGTTAGCACTTAAGCCAGTACAATACACTATACTATGGAGTATGCACATCTGTGCATACATAGAGTAGCAGACTATAGTATGTGGCATGTGTGAATACATGCCTTACATATGATGTTACATTACATATTGTACAGCAACACATGTAACTATGTGATATATAGTTGTGTTTTATGTGCAGTAATGACTTACCAGGCAACTCCAGGCTCAGTGGTTGAGAGACACCTACCTCCACAATACCAGCTAAAGCTTGTGGATGGAGGTCTGCAGGTATCCCCAGGTTGGCCAGTAGCTCCTCGGTACTTGTGAGTTGGGGCTGGGTGAGTGGCCCCCCACCTGTTGCACCTTGTTCTCTGGTGACTGCATTAACACACTGTTTTGCCCATCTTATCAGGTCAGTGCAGTGTCTGCACACCTGCTGATAGGTGCGATTGTGACCACCAACATCATTTACCCTCCTGCAGTTCCTCCTACAGGGCATCCCACTGCTGTGCATCCTGTGGCACATGGCTGAAGAGCGTCATGTAGTTGTCGAGCAGCTGTACATTGGCATACCTGGAAGACATAACGATGGGGAGAGGTTACAGTAACTCACAAAGAAGTACAGCAGTACAGCTGAACATACATGTGTATCACATTTATTAAGATTACAAATACGTCTTTGTAACTCTACATGACACTAACACCACTGACATGTATAGGTCAAACACATTTGGCACCTATTGGTGATGTGATGTTATCGCCATATATGTGTGTGTCATGTGATGACATTGCTCAGACACCATGTGGATGTTGTCTTGATGTGGGCATGTCTGTTTACCTGTAGTTGTGTCTTTACCTATTAGCACATGCCTGGATGTGTTCACATTAATGCAATAGACCTTAATGCTGTGTATATGCCACATATATAGTCATACATAGCCATTAGGGACATGACCTGTGAACCTGCAGACTTGCAAGCATGTATGTGTTTTGCCATATACATCTACATGGCACTGTACAACTGTGTATCCTCCTGCCATGTATTGCCTATGTTGCACATGTGTAACACATGGGACAATAGCTAGTCTGTTGGTATTTGCAGGGTTGGATATCAACTATAGCATGTATGGTCATAGTGATCTAGTAGGCTATATGCCCTGGGCCATTTATGAGCCTAGGCAGACAAGTTACCTAGCTGTAGGCAACAGACAGGTAAGTTTCAGTGGCAAGTTCAAGCAGCGCCACAGAACTGATACACATGGTTACTGATATATTTGGCATGCGGTCATCACACCATGTCACAGAGAGGGGCAATGTGCAGCTTCACTGGACAAGGATGAATAGTATGGCAAGAGTATGTTAAGTGTATGGGACAGGGATCTATCAGACATGTTGTGCTCCTTGTACTAGAAAGGTGGATGACTATGATGTATGTGTTTATTTGGGATCAGGATGTGTTAAGTGTAGCATGTCCAACATCTTTGGGTTGGACATGGCTTTATTCAGGGTAGGCTGCATGCTACATAGTGCAGCTAGGGATTGTGAAGGGTAGTTTAGGCCATCTACACATGGGCAATAACCCTTAAAGGAAATATGTGATCTATTATGGGTCACATGGGTGTTGAGTATGGCTGAGCAGTTATCTCTATATTCCTGGATGGCACCCTGTCATGATTAGGGGTGCCACACACGACTACCTGTCTTTTGGTGACGTAACTATCAAAGGGAAGTACTGTCCAGATGCATCCCATACACACAGTTGCCATTATGTTGACTGCTGCCTAGGTGGTAGTTAATGGGTACATGGTTTGTAACATAGGGGACGACAATGCAATACTTAACTGTCAGATTGTGGCCATACAGAACACACCACACATCTGTCACACTAAGGCCCTTTTGTATGTTGAATGCAGCACACAATGAGTCAACTATTGCTCCTAGTTCATAGTCATTTGCAAACATCAATAGGCTGATGCCTTCTGTGTTAGTCTATGTGGTATAGATAACAAAGAGGGGGAGTACCAGGAATTACCGTATTACTGTGGCTGGCATTGGTTTGATGTGCGTGTATTTGTCAGACACCTTCTGTAGTCTGGGTTCTGCCAGCAGTACAGTTGCCAACCACTCCTATGACATAGGAATATACACCTAGTTTACTGAGTGTAGCTGGAACACAGTATGGGTGATGGTGTCCTACGACCTGGCAAGGTCATGATATGCAGTGTGAATCAACCCTACTGTCATCTACATCTGTACTGAGTACATCAATTACGTTGAGCACAATTCATGGCCATACAGACCAGACTCAGCAGGGTAGTTGTGCACTATGTCCCATTATCAATGGTGTCTCCCCCCTTTGTGGGGTGTGATAACTGTTGCTGTGCACCATTCGGTTCTGTTTCACAATCACTGCACATATGTGACTGCTTTAGGTTCATTTGTGTAGGATTTAGCATTTGCACATGCATTGTCCATCTGTGTGGGTGCCATGGCACTTACCTCTCTGGTCTTAGGAAACATAACATTGGCACAGTCTGACATGGAGCTATGATTGAACATGATGCATGTGGATAGCTGAATGTTCTTACATTTGTGTAGGATACACGCTGGGATGTTGACAGGTCCCATGAAAGCTGTATGTATGGCTTTAGAGAGTGCAGCTTGTACCTGCATAGTCATTAGTACAGGGGCCCTGTAGTGTACATGGATATATTACTAAGTGTACCTGTTGGGGGTGGGGGGAGCTGGGAGTGGGTTTAGGTTTTCCAAGATCCTATCTGGATGAACGGATGCTATTTCTGTAGGTGCAGTACTTCCCCTGCCATAGTGCTGTGCAGCACAGTGGGTCTTGTCGATGCCCTTACAATTAATGACAAAGCTATAGAATGCACTGTGCTTGGCCTCATAATATGTGGCTGATTAGTTTCACAGTAGCTTTGCGTGGTTTTATATGGTGTATCTGCATCTTACTGAGGCTGACCAGGGATCACCTACACTCATGTATGTTCACTCTTGCAACAGTTACTACCTTCTGTGGTACAGTTTAAATCATGGTACCAGCAGTTTGCCTACTTGTATGTGTTGGGTTGAATCCTGGTTCTGTTTCACAATCACTGCACATATGTGACTGCTTAAGGTTCATTTGTGTAGGATTTAGCATTTGCACATGCATTGTCCATCTGTGTGGGTGCCATGGCACTCACCTCTCTGGTCTTAGGAAACATAACATTGGCATTGGAGACTATGTGTAGCATACTGTTAGCCCTGTTTGTGTGATTACTGTGATCCAGGTCAGTGGGGTCAATGGAATCCAACATGCATTGAGCGCAGGTGTTGGTACATGAGGAGTCTTCCCAGTTCATACTGGAATAGTTGAGAGTAGCCATTATTATGATTCTGTCTCAGACCTAATCTTCCCCATTACAGCATGTTATGACAGTTGGGAAGTCCACAGCCTGGTGGGTGATCTGTCTCAAGGTGCATTTTGAATTCCACTTTGGCACAAAGGTAGTTGCTCAGCATAATGCATCTGATGTTATGCAAGTGTAATTAGCGTGGGGGTATACATATCCTTCAGGAATATGGACACACCTGCGGCCCATGTGTTCCAATAAAGGATAATGGGCAAGAGGTGAGGTATGTGTTATAACATGGTCATGCAGGTGTGCTCTCTGGAGCATTGAAATATGTCTCAGCCGCTGCACAGATGTGTTCTCCATGTTAGGGATTGACATATGTGTGTTCGTATAGTATTTCTGACGTGTATCATTGTGTAGCGAAACCGGCAGTTTATTGCTTCTTGGCTGTCCCAGTAACAGCAGTGGACCCTCACTTGAACCATGCATGATGAAGGCACTCTGGGGAACCATGAGCCCTTGGCAGTATCCAGATTCTCAGGGGTGACAGGTGCAGGCCCTGTCTGGCAAAGCATCATGGTCGGTCAACCATTTTATCCCAGGATGACAGATACTGGTTACCCTGTGACATGCACCACTACACTAGACAATTGTGGAATACAATCCTTTTGTCCCTGTACTGCAGTATCATTCTGGCCAATGGCAGAATGCTACCCAGGCCTTGGGACATACCTACATGGGCTACAAGACTTGACAGTTCCTACATGTGTTTCCATGCAATCCAGGCTACTGCATCACAGGTCCTGCACAACAACATGGAATATGCCAGAGCCATGTGTATAGTTCAAAAGGTGGTCTGAGTGTATGAGTATGTGGCTAATGATGGTAGATAGGCAGTTGATAGTATGTATGCCCTTGTATAGGTCAGTGTGTAACATAGTGCTAGAGTTTGCATTCACAAATGAGTACTGTTGGGCATGTTTCCAGTCATGTGTTCAGAGGTGTGGCACAGTTATGCAAACTATTTCATACAGTTTGTGTATTTCGGTGTCTGTCTCTTCCTGCTTGGGGGAGGTCACTTGTTTGGCCAGATACGTAGACGCATCTGTAAATGTGTGTGATTTCTGATAGTGTGTGTGGGTGTCCTTACTGTGTTCTGGTAAGGGCATTGTTGGTTGTGTTCATGAGCTGCATGTGTTAACCTACGCCTCATGACTGTCCAGTCCAGTCATGGCTGTAGACTGGGCTGCCTTCCAGCTTACCCCTGTAGCTGCATCCCAGACAATGTGTGGGGCATGGTGTTAGGTGGGTCTGGCAGTGTACATGGCATAGAGATTACATTCCCCCAGGATGGCCACATACACAAAGATGACATTAGGAAACACCAGTAGCTGATTAGTGGACATGCCTGTGTGAGCAGTCTGTAATACAAGTACCAAGCACTGTATTTAGTTTACGTATTGCCTATGAAGATGTTTTAGACAGTGATGCTCACATGTAAATATTTGTGTTATGGATGTGACAACACTGGCTATTACGGAAGCATTGTAGCTGCCTTTAGCAGCAATCCTCCTCTGAGGAGCACATCACATCCTGTTAGTTGATTACAGATGATGCAAGTGTCTACAGGTCTCTTTCCTTCCACTGGGTGTATACTCACATATCTAACAGGACCATGAGCTCTGTTGGGCACAGACACCCACTCTCCAAACAGAGTAATGTATCAATAAGCTCTGATGCCACTATCAACATGATCAGGATATAATCAGATAGTGTGAACCATCACCTATGATGTGGGTTTTACACATGGGCAGCTGTCTCCTACATCTTACACTCTTACTGCAGATGTAACACTGGAGTTAAAAATGATACACAGCCTGTTTTATTACCAGTGCTGTGCACTGCCTTACATACAGTATGTGCAGGTGGCTGTTAAGTTGGCAATGAGAGGTTGGGCTACAAAAACCTAGTAGTTCAACCAGTGTGTCTGTACTCTCAATATCCACTGTATGTAGGTGTGCACATAGCCATTTGGCCCAGCCCTGTAACAAGGGTCACTACACATTTGCATAACATGTACACATGAACAGCTGTTATTGCTTGCAAATGATAGTAGAGAGGTGGATATTACATGTGTTATGTGCATGGATAGTTACCTGGCTCTTCCAGTTATCTTTGCTATCATGCTGCTAAGCTGTCAGATGAATACTAATGCTATGTATCCTGTCATTGAGTATTGTAATTGCCAATAGACATAACTACTGTTTGCATAACATAACAGAACTGCTAAGTAGAATAGAATACAGATCTGCCTAGAATACTGTACATTACACAGTTATTGGCACAATATCCCACAATGCACACCATATTTGCACAGTAAGCCCACCTTTAACATGTTCATCTTACTTATACACCCATACATATGTCGACTGTTACAATATATCAACTTATACTATCTCCTGTTATAGCACATACTTGTTGGACCGATCCTGACACTGACAGTGGCTGGAAGCGAATTGGTGGGTACCAAGCCCATATCATCCCTTGTGGTGCATGTGGAATGTGCCATGTGACCTACAGCAGTACACACATAGAATACTACAAGCATTACTACCGCTCAACACTACATTGCTACAAGATAGCTATTTCCACTATAGACGTGGATTACACTGTAATTCTTACAGTAAAGATACTACATACACAGACATACTACATGTTATACATACTGTCTTAGTAATCGGAGGTGTTATTAACTAGTGTAATACTCATTTTCAGTTCGTCTTTCAGTGTTTTGTACTGTCCTGCAGGTAGATACAGATGGTTTGAATGTGTGACAAGGCAACCTTTTATAATTACAGATCAGTAACATGTGCTATCCCGAGGGCCAATTGGTGTTCCTAAGTAGCTAATTACATGCACATCAGCTGCGCTGCTACTTCCTTAACCAGTGCCATAGCTACAGTGGAGTATAATTGAGTACTCCACTTGGGCATTGTCCCTTTGTCTTACTTGTGAGGAAGACAGCATAGAAGTTTTGTTTGGAATCTATTGCAACAGCTGTATAGAAACGAACAGTAATATATTGTGAGTAATGCCTAGAGGTGTTGGTCTAAATGTGAGTACTGCTGTTATATTTCTGAACATTGATACTTCTGCAGGGTTTGTCTGTACCTAATACTTCTGCATATGTTTCAGTCTGGCCAGGTTGTTTGACCAGCTCAAGGCTGCATAGCTATGTAGCTATGCATGTAATGTTAGGGGGTTTACAGTGTGCTTACCAGACATATTTAGTTTGATGTTACTGTGTATCATACCATGCTAATAATAAGTACTCGGTAAAACTTCCTGGTGTATGAACCTTTCAACCCTCTGAAACGGGATTAGTTCATACAAACCCTGTTACATCAGCAGTTGTTCAATTGTATAATGGCAACTATTTCACATAGGGCCATGTTAGTGTGTCTGTGTCCAGGTATGTTAAGGTTTCAGCAGATGTTGTACAATAGTTGCATAATTGATTATGGTATGCCAGTATGTATTGATGTAATTATTTTGGTTGTGGGGTAGATGTTGGTGGGTGTACATAGCACATGCAGGTGTATAGGAACCCCTTTTATGCAACATCTATATGTGTGTGGGTGTTATTTCCCTATGTGAACACCTATCCCTTAGTGGACTAATACTATGGTAATTGCAGGATGATTCATTAAGGCACTATTAAATGCTTCCTGTATAGCATGCAGGTACTGTTAGCCCTTGAATCCTTTTGGCAATACATCGGAGTGTAATAAAGATTTGCAAAATGAAAGCTGTCTGTGTAATTCTGTCATGGATATTTGCAGTCATTGCAGTTGTGTTGGTGACTGTGTCCATAGAACATATTTGTAATACTGTATTGACATATACTCTTCATATGTTATGTTCATATTGTTTGCGGGGGGCAGAATGTGTGATTGCTATGGTCCATGTTATACTCAGATATGACCACTTCGGATGCTGTCTACAGACATGTATGTATGTGTGTATATATTATTGCATATATTTATCTGTACCTCCATAGATGTGTACATGTTATATATCGACATGTCTCTCCCTCTCTCTCTCTCTTTATATATATATATATATATATATATATATATATATATATATATATATATATATATATATATATATATATATAAGCATACAACTTTAATTGGGTACATGGCGGGTTGTTCTATTTCAACACATTCCTCTCTTTTGTGTTTTAACCTGTTTGCATACAGAGCTGGGATAAGTATATCCCAGGTAGCTTAGTGTTAGGTTAATCTGAGGCTGGAGTACATGGTTGCGGGTTCTACTCCTAGAAGGTGTTATTATTTTAACTCTCAGAGTAGGCACTGGTAGGGAAAGTGTGAATAATGTACATTTACACATTTGTGAGCAGGTTTGCCCGTGGTCTGCGTGATGTTAAGCAAAGGTCAAACGTGTGAAGCGCTTCTCAGTTTACCGTGTTTCAGCACCGCTTACCATCACACAAACATGTGGAAACCCGCTTACAACTGCTTAAGAGTGCTTTAATCCACCTGCATCCAAAAGCCCTTATTCTGGCCCTCAAAATAACCTAACAGCCCTTGCAGGTCTTGATCCCGAGACCATGAACACTACAGTCACAGATGGCGAATGTTATGGTGTTTAGAACATACATTGCACTATAGACATTGCTCACTACTGTAAACAAATGTGACATTCAGTTGGTGTGCATATGTCTGATACATGTTAATGTTCATATGCTTGTGAAAGTAGGTGTTGCAATGTGACATGACAGGGTGTATTATGAATGAGTAAGGTTCTTGCTTTGTGTCCTTTTTATATTGTCCCCATACTCCATGTATGCCCCTCCAGTTCACTTATTGGACATCTGACCCAGGCCCTCCTTGATGCATGATTGCATTACCCATCATTCCTCCCCCACCCCAATCTTCAAATATACAACAACCACCCCTTCTACGATGAATTAGGTTAATATTAATTGTTATAATACCAGAGCTGCATGTGTTTTGTGTGCACTCCAATTCCTTTGGAGTGCTTCTGATTCACAAAGTGTGTTCATAGATGCTTATATATATGGCTATTGATGTAACTGTATAATATATATATATATATATATATATATATATATATATATATATATATATGTGTGTGTGTGTGTGTGTGCAGACATCACTGACATATATATATATATATATATATATATATATATATATATATATATATATATATTTCGTATTAGTTTGTAACAGTACTACCATGTACTGTACATATGTACACAAAGTCACTGTCCCATTTGTGATCATTACAGTGAAATGCATATGGTATAAGGTGTAGTCTCAAGACCATAAAAATGTGTACACCTTGGATGACTTAGCGGAACGCCCCATGACTATAGTGTGCATGGTCCATTGTTCGACACCTGCGATGCTTTACAAATGTTTTTTACTGCAGAATAAGGCTCATTTAAGCAGTTGTAAGCATTTTTAAAAGTGTTTGTGTGACATTATAGCAGCGGTTAAACACAGTTAAATGTAATGTATAACCTGTGCATGCAAACACGGCCACATCCACTAACTACTCTGGATAGATACCTGTCAGTGACGTAACATCTCACTATGTGCTGACATGACATTACATTCTCTGTTGACTGTACTCTCCTGCACACACGGGTTTATATGGGTGATTCGTATGTTTATTATACAGACGATTACTACCTATATATGCAAGCTGTAGTTAAGGTATACTTTTGCACATGATAAACATCCCTGCCTTTATCAGGATTGTAACTTCAAATGCACAGATACTATGCGGATGTTGTAACCATTACACTGTTGACATTAACGTTGCTTCCACCTATTTCCTATTTAGATGATTTCTATGTGTAAGCTAAGCTAAGCTAAGCAAAGGATGGGAGCCCCCAAACTCAGTGAGCTTCACATACTCTTGAAATAACAACATATAACAAATGCACTGTGAAACAATACATTACATTCCTAACTATATTAGGCATAGCCCCTCACTGACACACTTCAAGGGAAACCTTGTTGTGTGAATGGTTAACAGATTATACACCCCTGGGATCATGTGTCCCAGAACCATACAGCCAGAGGGTGGGGGAGCCTGTCCAGGTTGATAGCTGCAAGACCTGTTGGGGGAAATTGAATGGTGTTGAATTGCCACATTAACATGCCCTCTTTAGATCACTAAGTGCCCCTATCACCCTCCACAACCCCAGTCTTCAACAGCTTCCAGCTACTCTGCCTTCAAGTGCTTCATTGGCTATGCTTGATGGAGGCTCAGTTACTTCATCAATGGTGCGGGGAAGGCCAACACACTGTTGCTATGCTTCTAATTACCCTTGGGCAGATAGATAGTAGGCTATCTATGAACCTCTACTGTGAAGGCCATCACAGCCATAATATGTGAATAAACAGACCTTCAGACCACAATATACAGTGTGAACTCACCATGTAGTCAAGAAACAGTTGAGTACAGCAAGAACATACAGAACACTGACACTTAGTCACTCCAAAAGCCTATCTTGAAAGCTAGAAGACTTGTATAAGTTTAAGGTTTTCTATTGCTTACCACTAGGTTACCTACAAGGGAGATGAAAAACAATCACAGATGTGGAACATGCATGCATTGATACCATACCGGCCTATGTGTCAGCCTTACACTTTGGAATACTGGCCAAGGCTATTGGTGCCTCCATGGTGCCTTATTTAGGGGAGTCTCAAAGGTGAATATCAGCTCTGTAAACAGCACAATATCAGATTAAATGAGGTTTATGCTACTTAACACCAGGGATTGTGATCACAGCATGCATGCACTCACAGCACTCCTCAGGATGGACAACATCAACATCTGTGCATTAGATGAAATCTGTCTTAAGGCTCCTGAAAGCACACCAGCACTACCAGATACATCCCATACCACACATTTCAGCCACAGAACATGGACTGACAGACATGGAGGGGCTGTATCCATATTCATCAGGGATACCTATACCTCCAGATTAGTGGGGCAGCATGATACTTCTGTGATCAGCCATGTGCAGCTAACATCAGCCACAACGGCAATGTGGAATGTGGCCTGCTATAGATCACCCTCCATGACCCATGACCTCCACTCCACCTACCTGGAGACAGTAGAGAACACAACAGTCCTAAAGCATACCCTGGCATTAGTCGATGTCAACTACCATACCATTAGCTGGGAAACGTACTCCGGTACTCAGTTCCAGGACCAGAGCTTCTTGGAATGCATCACCTCATATGCCCTGTATCAGGTGGTAACCATCCTAACGTGGGGTGGACATTACTAGATGGGGTCATCACCAACATGGGCAACAGGTGCACCACAGTGGAGGTTAACCAGTCACTGGTTAGATCTGATCATGAACTATTCACTGTTTCCCCACCCTAGCATCTCCCCCACCCATGGATACCACAGTGTATACCTTTCCTACAGCTAAATTTACACTACTAGTGACAGGGGTGGGGGGTTTCACAGCCCCCACATGAAGGGGAAACACTGCTCAAGATATAGACAGATTTATAAATGCCGTCTATAAGCACCTACATAGATGTATGGAACGTGCCATCACTGGTAAACCAAGACTCACTCCTACTAGAGAAGGACACCAGTCTGGTGGACCTCTGCAATAAACAGGCTATCCTACAGACATAGGACAGTGTTTCAGACACACAGCACATCCCACGAAGGGCAAACATTTGTGACCACTATTAGTATGATACGAAGGTTCCTCATGACATCATCCAAAGCTAACATCAGCAGGAGAATACACAAGGATTCAAAAGACAACCACAAAGCCTTCTTTGGCTATGTCAAGGATCTATGTAGTGACACACAGATTTGCACTGTGCCGGTGAAATATAGCACAAAATATGCTGACCCTACTGAATTCGCCAACATCCTTGCAGATACATTTGGTGCATACTTCACCCCCTAAAGAGCCCACAACATTACCCAAAAGATACAGTATCCTAACCATCAGAGACACACAGGTGGAAATGGCCCTCTCTAACAGCAGAACACAGCATCAATGGAGGCAGATGTTGATCCAGACTGCATCTTGCAAACTGTACAAGACAACTTGCTCCCCACCTAATTATGCATTCCTTCCTCAGCCTTTCCACAGGCTACATGCCCATACAATGGCACGTGGCAATGATTATTCCACTCCATCACTGTGAAATCACAACTGACCATGGTAACTACCACCCCATAAGCCTGAGAAACCTGGTCTGCAGTGGTATGGTTCGCATCCTCATGGCACTCATTGACAATGACATTGGTATCCTTCGAACACATGACCCAACCCAGGTTAGCTTGGTTGAGTGCAGTTCATGCCTACTGAACCTGTTTGACGCCTTACATACAGTCACCAAGACATTAGATGACAGGGGAGGTGGTTCACACATACTACCTGGACCTCACCAAGGTTTTTGACACCATGCCCCACTCAGGTATTATTGATAAACACACCAGCCTGTATATCCACCCATATATCACAGATTGGGATGCCAACGGGCTTACAGATAGAACCCACATGGTAGAACTGGCAGTCTCCAGGTCCAACTCTTGAACAGTCATGACTAGTGTCCCACAGGACTCAGTCCTGGGAGCCCTACTGTTTGGAATATACATCTCAGATGTACAGGAAAACACAGCTGGACTATGGCAGACCATGTTTGGCAATCACTGCAAACTGGGAGCCATGATTGATAGTCTAGCTGACACAGACATCCCTCAAGAGGCCTCACAGAGAATGTCACAGGGTGCCAACGACATGGCCTCCAGCCAAGTGCCACTAACTGCATATTCATTCCATTGTGGAATTGGCATGCACATATTAACACATGAGCAGCAGCCACTTTAATACAGATGAGGCAATGGGGTAAATGGGGACTAAGGTAGATACTGATCTCCCCTGTGACAATCATATCTCCACAGTAGTTAGGACATCCTTCTATGTAGTCCATCTGACTACTAAAGGATTCCCATCTAGACATACTGGAGTTATAGTGCCCATTTACTCATCACTCATCAGTCCCATCATAGGGTATAATAACCCATGTGGGATGTACCTCAGAGGACAGATCCAACAGCTGGGGGGTCCACAAATGTACCTCACCAAGGGGAATACTGGCCTCCAACATATGGCCTATGCAGCCGGACTGAATAAACTCCTGCTTTACTCAGTGGCATCTAATTTACCCTGAGATGATCTCCACTGACCAACACAGCCATGTCGAACTCAGGCTTGATGGATATGCTCCACCTATTGGAATCCATGTCACAGTGGGCCACACACTGTAGTGATCTGACCTTGCCACAACAATAACCAGAAGATGTTGGAGGGACAGCTTCCTGTCACAGACACTCCCCATACTTTGGAACAACATCCTTGACTACATTATACAGAGCCCCTCACTAACACTCTGCAAGAGAAACTTTGAAGGGTGGATGGGGAACAGTAGATGCACCCCAGGGATCCCGCCATTGGCTCTGCTCCACAGAGGGATGGTTAATGAATAAATGGAGTGGCAAAAGTTGACACATTTTGGCTGGCCTTATGAATGGCTTCTGGCAGTTAGCCAAGTACCTACCTATGAATCTATATATATATATATATATATATATATATATATATATATATACAGTATCTGCATATGCTGATAGCTTAATTTACTGTTCAGGTGTTGACTTACCTTGTGCCAATGGCTGTTGTGTGTGCAGTAGTTGAGGGCTGCCTATGTTGGATGCACACAGTAGACTGCCTACACATGACAATTTACAGGTGGTCTTGTGTGTGTGCCATCCATTTTTACTGTGTGTGCAGGTGGAGAAATGTGTCAGTCCCTAGGTGCCTACACTGTCAGTGTGTGTGCTATATGTTCCCTCTTTGCCAAGGCATGGGCATACTGGGCATGCCTCCGTCTGCCTACTGGGGCTGGCTCAGGGTGTTCATGGTCTGAGTATCTCTGTGCCTGTGGGGCCCTTGGCAATGGTGGTGGGCTGTGAGGGCCTTCACCATTCTGTCCCTACTGCAGCGGTTTCTGCAGGACCATATTGTGTAGCATGGCACACACTATGAAGATGTGGGCACATGTGCCTGGAGAGTACTGCATGGCTCCACCAGATATGTCCAAGCAATGGAACTGTGATTTCAGTAACCCAAACACATGCTCAATGATGATTATGGTTTGTGCGTGTGCCCCATTATGGCATTTCTGCATGGGTGTATGTGCATTTCTGATGGGAGTCATCATCCACAGTTCCAGGCATAGCCAGCATCCCCCACTAGGTGGCCATTTGGGATGTCACCCCTGGCAAATAACCAATACAGCTGTGAGGCATGCCAGATGTGGGAGTTGTGATAGCTTCCAGGGCTGCCAGCACACACATCCATGATAATGCCCTGGTAATTGCACATGACCTGGCAGTTGATGGAGGGTTATCCCTTGCGATTTATGTAGCACCTACTCTGCTCACTGGGTGGTGAACTGATGTGTATGTGCATGCAGTCTATTGCACCCAGTACCTCCAGGTATTCTGCTACATGGTGGAAGAGATGCATATTGCTGGCCAACTCCTCCTGTGTTTGGGGGAAGTATATGTGCTCATTGGCATGTGGTAACTGGCATCCAGGAACTGGTGTAGTAACCTGGATGCTGATGCCTGTGAGATACCTATGATATTCCCAGTTAGTCTTTGAAACGTACCTGTAGCTAGTATTCTCAGGCTTACACATACCTTCGTGTCCACTGGGATGGGTTCCCCTCTGTTTGTTCTGGCTCTGAGACATGGCTGGCACAGCTCCACAAGTTGCTGTAGGTGTGGTGTATTCAATGGACTGAGTTGTTTTGCCTAGCTAATGCTCTTTGGGGGCGGGGAGGTGCATGACGTAAGGACTGTGAGACAGGAAGGATGTTGATTGTATTGTACGCTGGCTTGTCAATAAAGTTTGGAGTTGGTAGCAACAGCACACAGTTGTCCCGCGTCTTCCTTTCTTAAGTAAAAGAACACGACATGGTGTCAGAAGTGCTGTGTGGCTGTGCCTGGGACTGCTGAACACTTGCTGAAGACCGTACGAGTGGCCTAGTGCCGTGGGGGCGGACATGTCGGATGAAGAGAATGGTCGGCAGCCGCGAGCTAGAATTAACATGGCGGCTAGCGCTCCTAATGCTACGTTTAGCATTCAGCCGCCTGAGCCCTTTGATTTCTCCAAACCTCATGAATGGACACGATGGATACGCCGCTTTGAATGGTTCCGTCAGGACAGCAATTTATCTTCGAACCCAGAAGGGAACCAGGTGAACACCCTGATATACTGCATGGGCGATGAGGCAGACGATGTCCTGAGAGGCCTCAAACTAACCGATGCAGAGCATCAGGAGTATGCCAAAGTGAAAGACGGCTTCGAAAGATTTTTTATTGTCAAAAAGAACATTGTTTATGAACGTGCACGATTTAACATGCGGAAACAAGAACTGAATGAGACTGTTGATGCTTTTGTTACTGCTTTGCATGCTTTAGCTGAGCACTGCAATTATCGGACGCTGCACGATGAGCTCATAAGAGATAGAATTGTTGTGGGCTTGGCTGACACCAGACTGTCCGAGCGGATGCAGATGGAGAAAGAGTTGGACTTGGAGAGCTGTAAACATGGCCAGACAGTCGGAGGAGGTAAAGAAGCAGCAGACGGCTTTGAGGTGCGATAGTAGTGCCCTGCAGTATAACGTGAACGCTGTGCAGACACCACTCGACACCAAACGCCGGCTGGAGACCTCGAAGGTTGGGGCAAGGCCTTGACGCCGATTTTTCAGCGACAGACGCAAAAGGGTAAAGACGCTCCGATTTCGCAGTGTTACAGGTGTGGGGGCCCATTTCATCATAAACTCCTATGCCCGCGACTGCTGCAAGATGTCGCCTGTGGGAAGAAGGGCCACTACCAGCGAGTCTGCAGGCAGATTAAGGCGGTGCAGTGTATCGAGGAGGACGAGGAGCTTGGCGAGCGTGAAGAACAGGGCTTTTTCCTTGGTTCTGTCTCCTCCGGGAACCATTCCTGGATTGTGGAGGGTCAAATAGAGGCACATCTATGACTTTCAAGCTTGACACGGGGCGGATGTTACTGTTATTTCCAAGTCAGACCTGGACAACTTGTTCAGTGGGAAGGATGCTCCTCTGCTCCAGCAGCCGGAGAGACCCTTGTTGGGGCCTGGAGGGACGCCACTGGAGGTCACAGGATCCTTGGAGCTTCAGCTTGGTTATGGACAAAGACAGACATGCGAGAAGGTGTATGTTGTTAAAGGCCTCCACACGCCCGCTTTTAGGTCTTCCTGCTATTTTGGGGCTGGGTCTCCTGAAGCGGGTTGACACTATTACCATGGAGTCTTTGAAGGCCTCATACCCTGAACTGTGCTCTGGGCTGGGGTAGTGCAGCGGAAATACCATATAAAGCTTCAGCCAAATGCGTGCCATACTCTTTGAAGACCCCCAGGAGGATACCCCTACCTTTGATGGGGAAAGTGAAGGAGGAGTTAATGAGGATGGAGACGCTGGGTGTTGTTACCAGAATGGAGGAACCTACTGACTGGTGTGCAGGCATGGTTGTCGTCCCAAAGAAAGACAGTAACAGACTGAGACTATGTGTAGACTACACTAAGTTAAATGAATACGTATGCAGGAGAGGTTCGTGCTGCCTCGGTTGAGCAGAGTCTTGGGATGCTTGCCGGGCGAAGGTGTTTAGTAAACTGGATGCCAATATGGGATTTTGGCAAATTCCTTTGTCAGAGGAGTCGGCGCTTACCACATTCATAACCCCTTTGGGCGTTTTGCTTCAATCGCCTTCCTTTGGCATTAACTCTGCACCCGAACACTTTCAACGCATGATGGCAGAGGTCATTGAAGGACTAGAAGGTGTGATTTGCCACATGGACGACGTGCTGGTCTGGGGTCATTGCCAGGAGGAACACGATGCCCGGCTTCATGCGGCATTAAAGAGACTGGAAGAGGCAGGCATCACACTGAATGTGGGGAAATGTGACCTGTCAAGGAGCAAAGTGACCTTCTTGGGCCATGTCATCACAGATTCTGGCATAAGCCCAGACCCAAGGGGGACCGCGTCCATCACGGAGATGGAAGCACCTGCAACAGTAGGAGAACTCAGGAGTTTCCTGGGCATGGTGAATCAGGTGGGAAAGTTCATCCCTCATTTGGCTGAGAGGGATAGAGCTCTGAGAGACTTACTATCAAAAAAGAATAGCTGGTACTGGGGGGGGGGGGGACCAGGAAAAGGCATTCAATGACTTAAAAGATGCGATCACCTCACCTCCAGTTTTGGCTGTATACGACCCGAATAGGGATACGAAGGTTTCTGCGGATGCATCATCCTTTGGGTTAGGGAGCGTGCTGCAGCAACAATGGGAGGACGGCTGGAGACCTGTGGCCTACGCATCAAGGTCACTCTCACCTACAGAGCAACGATATGCCCAGGTTGAGAAAGAGGCTCTAGCGTCTACCTGGGCATGTGAACGCTTCAGAGATTACCTATTAGGTAAATCGTTTTGTCTAGAAACTGATCACAAACCCCTGGTTTCATTGCTTGGAGGTCAGGCGCTGGATCTTCTACCGCCTAGAATCCAACGCTTCAGGATGAGACTGATGCAGTTCTCATACACAGTGCAGTGCAGCTCCAGGAAATCACTGTGGGTGGCAGATGCCTTGTCACGTTCTCCACTTAAAACCAGGCTAACACTGGAGGAAACAAAGTTGATGGAGGACACGGATATCTATGTGAACAGTATTGTGGAAAACATGCAGGTGAAGCCTTCCTTCCTCCAGACACTACGGAGCAGCTGAAAGCAGACAGTGTGTGTGCGGGTTATGGAATTGTGCAGTCAGGGGTGGCCGCTGTATGCGAACCAGGAACCCTTGCTGAAGAGCTACTGGCCAGATCGTTCTACATTAACAGTGAAAGATGGGTTGCTGTTAAAGATTCACGCCTTGTTATCCCTCTGCCATGCGTAATGAGGTGTTGTTGAAATTACATGAGGGACATCAAGGTATCGTGAAGTGCAAAGCCAGAGCCTGTCAGACTGTCTGGTGGCCTGGGCTCAGCCAACAGATAAACGACATGGTTTCGGGATGCAGGACGTGCATCTCAGAGAGGAGGAATCATCCTGAGCCCCTCATCCCAACTGAATGTCCGGACAGACCATGGCAAAGAGTGGGCACGGATTTATTTGAACTAAAAGGACATACTTACCTTCTTGCTGTGGATTACTTATCCAGGTTTCTTGAGATCGCATTGTTGAAACATAGCAAATCCAACGAGGTCATCTCCCACCTAAAGTCCTTCTTCGCTCGCCATGGTATCCCAGAGGTCCTCGTGTCCGATAATGGCCCTCAGTTTTCAGGCCAATCTTTTGCGGACTTCGCAACGGCTTATGGCTTCGAGCATGTTACAAGCAGCCCCAGGTTCCCGCAGAGTAACGGGGAGGCGGAACGTGCAGTTCAGACTGTGAAGAACCTGCTTAAGAAAAGTGTCGATCCGTACATGGCTCTTCTGGCGTACAGGACAACGCCACTGCAGAATGGCTATAGCCCTGCGGAACTTCTCATGGGACGTCGGTTGCGGACTTCTCTTCCGATTCATCCTTCGCAGTTGGACCCGGTGCTGCCCGACTGGAGAAGGCTTGTGGGGAAAGAGGAGGAGAAGAGGGTGTATAATGCGGCAAACTACAACCGACGCCATCGGGCAAGGCCGCTGGGTGATGTGTTGCCCGGTGACCAGGTGTGGGTGACAGATATGAAGACCCCAGGTACGGTAGACCAAAAGCATTACTCGCCGAGGTCATTTAAGGTAGACGTGCCCCAAGGGACTGTGCGGAGAAACCGTGTGCATCTGATTCCCTTGCCAGAGCTTGAGTGCAAATCAAACCCAGTGGGTCAGGAGAGTGAGTTAAGTAAGACCGTTGAGGCCTTGCCACCTTGCAATGGCCTTTCCCCGGAAACCCGGGTACATAGTGATGTTGTGAGGACCAGATCAGGAAGAATTATTAACAAGCCGGACCGATTGGATTTGTAGTGAACAGTCTGTAAATAGCAATGTCATTTGTGTTATAGTAATCTGAACATGGCTAAGTGAGCAGTTGTGGCCATGCACCAAGTTCGTAGTGAAGACGAAGAGATTGAATAGATCTGGGTTTTGTAATAAGGGAAAAGGGGCCTTATAGAAAAGGAGATGTGGTGTATTCAATGGACTGAGTTGTTTTGCCTAGCTAATGCTCTTTGGGGGCGGGGAGGTGCATGACGTAAGGACTGTGAGACAGGAAGGATGTTGATTGTATTGTACGCTGGCTTGTCAATAAAGTTTGGAGTTGGTAGCAACAGCACACAGTTGTCCCACGTCTTCCTTTCTTAAGTAAAAGAACACGACAGTAGGGTGTCCCTGTCCACCCTGTAATGTTCTACTATCTCCAGATCATGTAGCCCGTGGTAGGTTACCCTGGGTCTGAACACTCTCCTCCTCCTCTGGTGCCTGCTATGGTCATGTGCATCATCCTCCACACCACCTTCAGTCTCCAACACATGCTGGTGGATCAAAGCTATGGCAGCCCCTAACATGTACATAATAAAAGTTCCCTGCCTGTATACACCACTGGTACAGAGTGTATGGGAATACACAAATGCGTGTGAGGTGTTTTCACACTTTATATTATTGTGCTATGGATGCTGCTGATGTAAGTGGGTGTGTATGAACTATTCCAGCTGCTGTGTGTCTTAATTATGGGTTTTGCAATGAGTACTGCAAGTGTGGGGCCTTTACTCAGGAGATCTGCTTGCCTGCCTTGATTAATCTGTTGCCCTTTAATTCACTTTTAGACCTGGATCCCCTCCCATTATCAGGCATGCATCCACCTGCCATATTTCTTGTTTTGTACTTTCCCTACCCAGTCATGACAAAATGTGCCTTGTAGCTGATATACTGCATATCGCCTTTGTTCTGCTTTGACACTTTGCTGTTTTCTTTGCAGTACAGCCCCTCCCCTTCCCTGTTCTGCTGGTAGCTGCTTGCAGCCTTGATAGCTGTTGTCAATGGCCCACTGCAGGCTCCTAGGTGTTAGTTAGTCAATTGTACTCCAATTTCACTGTTGCAGCATTTCCTTATTTCTTTCCTATATCCTTCCTGTTTTAGCTGCAGTGCGCAACACGCATACCCGTTTACCGGGTTTAAGCGAGTTTTCATCTCCGTTCACATGCATACTCGGTTACCTTGTGTACTCTCAGCTAAGCATAGCTATGGGCAAATCGACACATCTCTAACCTGCAGCTTTGCCTAGCTAGGGGCAGACCAGTTTAGCAATGCACCAATGTGCTTACAGCAATGGTGACACACCCCTCTCTTGATGTCATCTTTATCTCAAGGGCTCACCTCAGTGTTATAACGCTACGCTGTGAGGTGCATCCTTACACCAGTGGGGAATCTGCAATTCACTATTATTCCTCTCATTTGCATGGCATTGACTACTAATACCTATATACTGCGCATAACACTGTCACTGTCTCTTAGCAACCCTTGCGCCATGAGTATGGTGTAGCATGCCTGCCATTGACTATTATGGGGAAATCGTGATGTGTTTCATTGTGGCTTTATTCTATATTTTTATATATTCCTTGTGATCCCCTTTGCGCACCACTCTCCTGCTCTTCCACGTCGTGATAGTGTGACTATATATATTAAATGTTAATTTTATATTTTGTACAGTTTTTTTATGCTAATGGCTATATATTTAGCCATTGGCATATATTAACATTATAATACATGTGTTTGGTCGGCTGTCATTTCTCCAATTTTATGTTTACAAAAATCTAACCGTTTTCTACAGTTTACATTTCTGCATGCTTACACTATGTCTGCACCACTTTCTGAATCGCTACATACCGTCATTTGCATGCTACACTGCTGCACATGGGTTAATTAGCATACAAGACTCAGGAGTTGTGCTGGCATAGCGTATGCAGGTACTGCATGTGGAAACAACTCGTACCTGAATTGCTCAGAGGCCATATTTGGTGTTTGAACTCCGACGCTACACCTACACCTGGCACAAGCATCATGAATCCCGGGGACTGTTGTCTCCCTCCTGCAATTGAATTTCCCCAATCCCCACTAGAACACTGATATATTTTGCTTATAAAAAGCTTGACACTGCTTTACTTCCTGGTGTGCAGTGCACCGACTGCATGGCTTGTATTGTCATCTGATTGTCTGAAGATGCAGTGACTTTTCATTGGAAGACTGCAAGAACTTGGAAACCCTAGCTGTAAACAGAGGCTCATTATTGAGATGTATCTTCAGGTAAAAATACAATATAGCAAAAGCTTTTATTAAAAAAAAAAAAAAAAAAATCCGATATGTAAGTGAATAGTTACTAGCGCACACACACACACATACACACACACACACACACACACACACACACACACACACACACACACACACACACACACACACAGTGTGTGTGTGTGTGTGTGTGCGCTAGTTATCTAAATGAACTATTCACTTACATATCGGATGTTTTTTTTTTTTTATAAAAGCTTTTGCTGTATTGTATTTTTACCTGAAATTACACGTGTACACATATCTTGAGGTAAAAATACAATACAGCAAAATCTTTTTTAAAAAAAAAAAATCCGATATGTAAGTGAATAAAATAGTTAATTTAGATAACTAGCGCGTACACACACACACACACACACACACACACACACACACACACACACACACACACACACACACACACACACACACACACATACATACACACATAAGGTCTCCTTAATTAAGTTGCTGCTTGCTTGCAGGTCTGCCATTCCCCGATTTATTCTGTCAGGTCAGGTCCACCAGGAACATAAATCCATTCAGTGCTGCACTGCTGCCATTCGAGTAGTGCCTTTCCTTCAGTGCTAAATCTTTTAATTTCAGTGCCTGCCATTCCTTCAGTGCTAAATCCATAGTGCCGTTCAATTCAGTGCTGCTGTTGTTTCTGGGGTAGTGACGTTCCTGCTCTTATTTGAGCAGAAAGTTCTACATGCATGCAATGACGTGGATCCAAGGAGCTCAATTCTGACAGGCTGGTACTGGTAGCCCTGATGGAGCTGACGTAATTGCGCATGTGATGACGTCAGCTCCATCAGCACAAAAATTAAAAAAAAAAAAAAACAAAGAAAAAAATCAGAAATGAAGGAGTGCCACTAGGGAATCGTGGCACCCCTTCATTTGAATCCCAAAACTTGGTACAAACCGAGTAATTCAGTGCGATTGGGAGGTGTGTTTGGGAGGTACCTGTGGCTAGTATACCTAGGCCTACACATACCTTGGTATCCACTGGGATGGGCTCCCCACGGTCAGTTTGGTGTGTCAGGTGTGGCCAACACAGCTCAACAATTTGCTATAGGAGGTCTCTGTCCACCGTATAGCACTACGATATCTCCCACTCGTGTAGCCCCTGGTAGGTTGCCCTGGGTCTGTACACTCTTCTCTGTCTCCTCACTTTGGGTTGTTCGGCAGCATTCACATCCTCACCACCCTCAGCCTCTTGCACATGTTGTTCTTTGTTGCCTGCTGCAGGCCTTCTCATTTTGTAGGTTTGTTTGTTAAAATTTCCCCGCTTGTATACACTGGTGGTGTAGAGTGTAGGAAAAACCAGAGGGGAAGGTGTTTGCTTAATTTATAGTAATGTTCTGGGCTGGGCTGGTCTGCTTTCTGTGTAATTGGCTGATTCTGATACATTTCACCTGCCAGCTAAGCTAGTTCTCCTTGATTACCTTCCTACTACTGTTTTCCCTTCCCTTTGCCTTCCTGTTTAAGCCCGGGGGTGTGCCGCACAAACAGAGCACTCATCTGTGCACACTGCTGCTATTTCTTGGTTTAACTTTTTTTTTCTTCATATAAAACCCCGCACACACGCTTAACTTTTGTAAAGAGTGCTAGGCAGGTTTAGACACACCCCCTAGCTTAGCTGTGCTAAGCTAGGAGCAATCCAGAGCCACAGGACTCCAATCTGCTTATAGTATGCCTGACATACACTCCCATGATTTCCCCCTATATCCTAGTCTTACACCCAGCTATTCATACTCTTACACTGTTGTGACCTGCTCCACATGCTGGGGAAAACTGGGATTCACTATCCTTCCTCTCATTTGCATAGGATTGCCTGCTAATGCATAGTTACATGTCTCACACTGAGCCTCCCCTCTTAGCAACCATTACTCACTGGCCAAGTTGTCTTCTGCCTGCCATTGACTTGCATGGTGGAATACTGATTTTAGTTAGAATGCTTATTTTAGGTTTATTTTATTACCCCACCCCCCCGATCCGTTTGCATGCCGCTGCCCTATGCTTAAGCAGCCGACATCGGCAAAAAAAAAAATGCTTTTTTTTACTTTTTTTATTGTTTGCAATGCCAATGGCCTTATACTTGGCCATTGGTGTGCTTCCTCAATGATATGCAGCCTTTATTTGGAGCTGTCATAGCTCCATTTTGGATTTTGCAGAAATGTACTTGATTACTAACCGAGTACATTTCTGCAGATAGCACTAGTTTTGCACGGACTATTGCAAGCTTCGTAGATTGCAAAATCACCTCATTTGCATGAATTTCTCCTGCAAATGAGGTGATTTGCATACCAGGGCTTAGTCCGTACATGATTACTGGAGGAGCTCTCATGCACGCCCCTGCAGGCTGTTCCTGGATCGCACGGCAGACAAATTGCCTGCTAGAGCTCTTGCACTAATTATGCACGCTTTGCAGGGCATTGAGAATCCACGGCTCAGTCTTGTTTCTAAAGGAAACAGCAAAGAGTCTAATGTAAAAGAATCAATAATTTATCCTAATACATTCTCCAAAAATGTTTGGATTAAAGTGATTCTACTTATTTATTTATATTTGAAAAACAATATTACTAATGACTGATTTAACTAATGAAAAGTGAGAACATTTTGGAGCTTTAATTTTTAACATCTGATATCAGGCATAGGTAAATATTGCACATAGTTTGAGTTGTCTGTTTTGTTAAGAACTTACTATAATATTTATACTTCAATTTTATTAAATTTGATTATTGTTATTTATTTGTTGAAAAATAAAGACATCTTGCTAAAAAAACAAAAAAACACATTCATACAATCATATGAATATATCTCTGCAGTGCCTTCACAAATGCATGGCTCACTTGAGAGAGGTTCTGAATGCCTGTTTGCTATGCACTTACATCTGTGTGGTTTCCTTCTCTGGGAACATGACTAACATTGTCAGAATATCTGCCAAAGCTGCATATTTTGTAAACAGAAAGCATTATAGACTTGCACTGGGATTCATGAAGCTTGGCGAAAGTACAGTTTTAGCCTTGCACCGAGCGTCCTCCTTAGAGATGGTGCAGCAGCACCATAGGAATATTTATGAGGGTGCACTGCTGCACCCTCTACGTGCACACAGGAAACATGTGCGAGTGCAGTGGGCATGTTTAAGCATGGCACGGAGGCTTAAACATGGCCCCACAGTTGCACAACCTACAATGCTTACTATTAGAGCCAGCCTCTAATAGTAAGCAATTAATTCAGTGTCCGTGGATACTGCAATGTATGGAAAGCATACAAGAGTGTCCATGAATGCTGAAATAAAATCAAAGTAGTAAACACACAAGCACGTAGTGGAATGTTGAGCCCCTGTCCCTAGAACTATTACATTTAAATTCCCTGTGTCCCTATTTTACATTTGTATTTCTTCATTATTGAAAGTGTAAGCGAAGCGCAGCATGTTTGCACATCGCTGCCCTTTGCTTAGCGCAGCTTACATGTCAAAAATCATCCAAATAGGAAAACATACCAAATCAGCGTTAACGTCAATAGTGTAGTGGGTAGAAATCCGCCTAATGAACAGATATTCATGGTTCGAATCCTACTGCAGCACATGTCATTTTCCATGAGGAATGTGTATATAAACATATTTTTACATCTTTTTGCTGTATAACCTACATAATAACATGTAAATGTGAACTGGAGTACTTCATTAAATGTTTAACTAGTTTAATTTAATTAAAGTTGTAGTGTCATAATGAATAAGGCGCTAGTAAGCAGGTGTAAACACAAATAAGCAGTAGTAAACATATATAAGTACTAGTAAGCATGTTTAAGTACATTTGCATGGGTGTAAGCAATGCCTACACAAATTAAGCATAGTAGAAGCTAACTGAATTTAAGAAACTGTAATCGGAAGTTAGCACTGTTTACAGTCGCGCAAACCCACACACACCCGCTCACAACATCTTAAAAGTGCTTTAATCACTCTGTATCCAATGGTCCATGTTCTGCCCAGCAACAAGATAAATAGCCTCTGCAAAGGTCAAACCCAGGACCCTGCACACCACAGGGATTTACCACTAAGCCATGGCAGATATACATAAATCTGATGTTATCACAAACATATCATCCAACACAGTCATGCAACAGCATAGGAAATGTATATAATTATGTAGATGTATGTGCATGTATATGTACAGATATAATACATATATATATATATATATATATATATATATATATATATATATATATATATATATATATATATATATATGTAGAATGAACGTTGCGACAATAAAGCATGCAAAAAGAATGAGAAGGAAAACAACAGCAACTCCTGTATTATTTAGTGCTGTCATATCAAGCTGGGTAGGGGTGAGCAAATCACTGCTACTCAAACCACAGGCAGGATACTACCAGTGGGAGTAACATTGTCAATCTACTAAGTCTACTTTACAAACAATTGCAGGGTAGTCCCTGGTGGGACTACCCAAAAATTGCTAGGATGTTTGGACTTCCGACAATTACACAAGCAAGGGCAGGTATGTTCAAGGACTAAATGGTGGGAGAGCCTGATGATGCATGGGTAGAGACAGCATAAATGTAGGGTCCCTAATGCTGGGGCGAGGGCAGTTTGTGGAGGTGTGTTATGGCTGTGATAGCAACTGAAGAATGGATGGTTTGCATGTATGTTGAACTCGAGTGGGGTGGAGGAACCATGGGTATGAAATTATGGATCCAGGCGTGTCAGGTTTGGATGGCCCTCTTCTAACTGGATTGCCACTTGGAGGTCAGCGAGTTCGTTATAAGTATATATGCATACACACATACCTACATCTATATGTAGAAGTACATTCCCTGTACCACATTCATTCATTTTGCAGACATAAATAACATGAAAGTGCCCCTACAAACCTCGACAGTAGATAGAATAATAGGTTGTGCATAACCATAAATGTAATAGATTCATAGGTAGGTACTAGGCCATCCACCCAAGGGCATGTATAAGCCTAGCCAAGGTGTGTCAGCATACGCTGCCCTATTGATCGATTTACTGAGCCACCGTCAAGCACAGCTATTGAATTGATCCCAGTATGTCCCAATCTTTGCCCCCCCAATTATATTTGGCTTTGGCTAGACTTCTTAAATTAAGAGGTTGAGAGGTATGATTATCATGTATGTTTAGTTGGGTTGTTTGGCCTCTAAGGCTCAAGTCATGACTGAATGGAGTCCTGACTCACTGGAACAGTCGGCATACTCGGTTAACAGATGTTAAATAAATAAACATTGATGTATAGTGCATTACAGAAAAGACAGTGACCCTCTTCTCTGCACTGTGGCTTATATATCCCAACTCAATAACATGCAAAATGCACGGCTTTTGTAACAGTGCAGGCCTTACTTAGACTGTCATGAAATGCTTGTCATCTACATATATATATATATATATATATATATATATATATATATATATATATATATATGGGTCTACTTCTATTCGCCGACATCCCATTTCACTGAAACCCATTTCGCTGACAGCCTCATTTCATTGACAAAAGTAATCAGGGCAAAACCTGATTTGCCCCTCCCCACTGTTGTGCGACTGTGGAGTTGTAATATATAGTTGGGGGTGTGGGGCACAGCCCCCACATTAGGGGTGTGGGGGTGAAGCCCCACCTGAAAGTTTGTCAATGAAATGAGCTGTCAGCGAAATGGGTTTCAGTGAAACGGGATGTCGGCGAATAGAAGTAGACCCATATATATATATATATATATATATATATACATATATATATATATATATATATATATATATATATATATATATATATATATATATATATATATATAGATATATATATATATATATATATATATATATATACAGTCTTATTTCTTTGCAACATTTGGCATGATTTTGCTGGGATATACAATTCCAAGGCAAAATAAGTTGTTTTGTTTCCGTTGTATATTGCAGTACTATAGTATTAAAGTAACGGGAAGATAGATGGAAGGGATGAATCTGCAAAAATGCAGAAGAGTGTATTTTGTTTGAAGTCAGTGCTGTTCTCAAAAAAATAAAATGTGAGGACTTTCTCACTATGAAATAGTGGAATCATTCCTGTGATTTGCCGGCTATGTCAACACCAATCACTAAACCAGTCTTATTTGTAATATAATTTCGCCGAACTCGTACATTATTCGTTTTCACCTGTAACGTGTGCGTTATCACATAGTCACAGTTATCATCTTTAAATTTCTAGTCTCCCACCAGGACACAAGTGCTTTCAGCAATTACATTCTGCTAACCGAGCACACTCAAGCAAATCTGCAGTCTGCAGCTACCACTCCATCTATACAGTGTAGGAAGGAATCAGTATTGCAAACTAAACAAGGATATACATTTTGAGCCTCAAGAGCAGGAGCACACTCAAGCAAATCTGCAGTCTGCGGCTACCACTCCATCTATACAGTGTAGGAAGGAATCAGTATTGCAAACTAAACAAGGATATACATTTTGAGCCTCAAGAGCAGGAGCACACTCAAGCAAATCTGCAGTCTGCGGCTACCACTCCATCTATACAGTGTAGGAAGGAATCAGTATTGCAAACTAAACAAGGATATACATTTTGAGCCTCAAGAGCAGGGTCAGTCCACCCAGGCATTCTACTTGTATGTTTTATGAGAGTGAAGCTATTACATTAGTAGTATTTCTTAGTAGTTCTCAGCTTGCTAATAAAACTGACTGTTGTAGCCTTGTGTCCCCCCCCCGATAGTACAGTAATCCTAACTGTCCAATAGACAGTATATATTTAATTCACATCCCTGTGACTAAATTAAATTAACCATCAAGCAGCCCTCTCAGTTCTTTCTGCCTTAGTTTGTATCACTTGGAGGATCACCTGCTTATTTGCATCTCTATCATTGCTAATGTATCTCCCTACTCTAATCTGTGCACAAACTGGTTACTAATCAGCAAGTCAATGTAAAGACACAATCCCAGCCTTAATAAACTTTGCTGTCTCTTCTCTCCTTCACTTTACAGGTAGTTTGAATTATTACTTACCCTCTCTGAGGCCTTCACTGATTTCCACTGATTGCCTCTCTGGTTTCTTTGCATTCCACCTGGTTTACACCCTTGTGCTATCTCCTCCCCAATACAAAGTCTATATTAGAATCCTGCTGAGCATGGAGCCATCTTTAAATTTCTAGTCTCCCACCAGGACACAAGTGCTTTCAGCAATTACATTCTGCTAGCGTAAGCCATTAGACCTCAGGAATTTGTTTTAAAAGTGTTCAGATTTGTAAAGTAATACTTACTTTTTCTCTTGCCTTGGTTGGCTCTGGCTCTGCCCGCTCCGTTCGCCCTCACTAACGCCTCGGGCTCTCTCTGCTCCCTGCCCTGCCCCCTATTCCCTCCCACCCCACTACCTCTACATTTATAGTAATCATAGCCACACCCACAGCTCACCCTCACATCACCTCCACCAATCACAGCTCCTCAAGTCATATCACATTAAACCACACCAACTTGCTCCACACAAAATACTCCCAATCACTCTCATTCCCACTAGGCATTTTTTGCATCACCCACACTACTTCCCCATCCACATATAGTGCAACCCTATAATTCCTATTCAGACCCCCCCCCACCTAGAAACAACATAAACTTTATAACCATGACAATCACACAACTAAATCTAGTCTGTCTTCTCATAATTCTTTAAAACACTACAAGTTATCACTCTAGCAATATCCCTAAACTTAGTAGCACAACACTGCATTATGCACTCTCATACACAGACACCACACATTATAATAATATCTGCCCACACTTATTCAAGAACTACATAACGGACCAATTCAGAACTAAACACATATGCTCTCATTCCTACTCCAAAAAAACACAATACTTTCTCACACTCCTCACCACACTCCAACATCTGTATAACCATTTTAACTCCAGGCTCACCATAAGTGGGGATATCCACCCCAACCCAGGCCCAAATCCATCCTGTCCAACACAAACTGCTCAAACACAAATGTCAGAACATAACACCCCCACTTTCTTCATCCCTGGGCAAATCAACAACAGCAGCAAAACCAACCATCTTTTAATGCTAAATATTAATATTAGAAGTATCAAAAATAAAATACCTGAACTCCAGGCCACAATAGCACACTACTCCCTAGACATAGTTGCTTTAACTGAAACCTGGCTAAATAAAAACATAGCTAACTCAGAAGTTCTCCTACGGCTACAATATCATTAGACAAGACAGATCACTTGTAAAGGGGTGGAACTGCCTTACTCTACAAGTCCAACTTAACTGTCCGTCAATTACCAAACTCCTACCCTCCCCAATAATTGGGACATACTTATCTCACAACTTCAACTTCACCCTAAAAAGGTCATCACCACAATTGTGATCTATATTCCACCTGGTAATACACCTGCTAGCCTTGAAGACTTCTTATCCTGGTGTTCTTCCACATACTCACAAGAAACCCTTATTCTGGGGGACTTCAACCTAGATTGGTTCACCTGTATATCAGAACCACCAAGTAATCTAATAAATCTCCATGGCTACCAGCAGCTAGTCCAAATTCCAACTAGGTGTGATAAAAAATTTAAAAGGGAATCCATCCTTGACTGGTCCTAACTAGCAACCCCACATTGTACCCTCACACAGGCAGTCTCCCAGACACCTTAAGTGACCACAACATAATATACTTTATACGTAGTAGAACAAGCATATGCAAAACCACTAACTATATATCCACCAGAAACACAAAAAAATTCTCTCCTGAGGTCCTCAACACTTTACTGTGTAACTGTGACTGGACCCCCTCCCCAAAAAACCCTCCCACTTGACCAGGCTGTAGCATATTTCAACAAAACATTTCTACAACACCTAGACACTGTCGCTCCATTGCGCAAAATCAAGGTTAGAACCTCAACAAACCCCTGGCTCAGTAAAGAAACCAAACAAATCCTCAAGTCCAGAGACACTGCCTGGCGTTACTATCAAAAAAACAAAGAAACACAAAGCCTAACTAAGTACCAAGAACTGCGCAACCGTGCAAAAAAATGCATTAGGCTGGAGAAAAAATCCCACTACACAACATTACAAACTAAATACCAACACAATCCGCAAACATTTTGGCAAAATGTAAACCAGCTACTAAAATCCACCCAAAAGGCTACCCCCAAACCAACCACCCTTGACACTAAAGTTCCCATTGAAACACAATTCAACTCCCACTTTGTGAACTCAATTCTATCCTTAGTATCACAGGACAGTTCCTTCCTCACTATCCCCCCCAACACAAATAACACTAATACTAGCTTTACCCTCAAAACAGTTTCCACCACTTCAATCAAAAGCATGCTCTCCAAACTAAAAACCTCATCAACAGCAGCCGACCTACTCCCCAGCTATTTCTTGAAACTTACAGCAGATGCTATTGCTATCCCAGTCTCCACTCTCATAAACAGATCAATTGTTGAAAACTATGTGCCCAAACTCTGGAAAATATCCTATGTTACACCCATACATAAAGGTGGGACCTCCACTGAACTTAATAACTACAGACCCATTGCTTTACTCTCCCCCCTGGCCAAAATCCTAGAAAAATGCATCCATACCCAGATGCTAAACTATCTCCTAGACTGCAACATCCTGTCACCTACTCAGCATGGTTTCAGACCTGCCCATAGTACCACTACAGCTCTCCTCTGCTTCACAGACACAGTAAACCGTCTCAAAATGAAGGCCTGCAAGTGTCAACTCTTTTTGGATATGTCCAAAGCATTTGACACAGTCTCACACCAAATCCTGCTAAACAAACTAAACCAATATCATCTATCTAATTCCACTCTTACCTGGTTCCAAAGCTACTTAACTGACAGGTACCAAGCTGTGAAATGGGAAAATTCTCTCTCTCCTCAGCTGCCCATAACTATAGGAGTCCCACAGGGTTCTATCTTAGGACCACTACTATTCACAGTCTTCACAAATGACTTCCACACCTCCACACAGCATGCATCTTTAATTCAGTATGCAGATGACACTACCTTAATCTGTGCTGCACAAAACATTTCCACCCTCCTGCAAACAACTCATCTAGCATTCTCTGACTTTGAAAACTACCTTACCAAAGCCCAACTTATCCTCAATCCAAAGAAAACTCAGCTTATGATTATAACCAGTTCTAACAAAAACACTAACAGTCAATTCACTATCTACTCCACAAATGCTACTCCAATTGCTCCAGTGCCACAGGCTAAGCTATTGGGAATAACCATAGACTCCCACCTAAAATTTGATAGTCATCTGAACTTAACTATAAAAAGTACATGCCAAACTGGGGTCACTCTACCGTATCAAACCATTTCTTACCAACAACATAAGATCAGCCATTGCTCGCTCCCAACTTCTATCCACCCTACTCTATGCATCTCCCATTCTGACTAATCTCAACAAAACTGAACTAAGCACAATGGAAGCTTGCTATAACAGAATTGCCCATTTTGCTGCAAATTGCTCATATAGAACTCATCATTGCACTGATTTGAGACAGCTCCACTGGCTTGAACTGCCCAACCTCCTAACCTACAATCAGCTCTGCCTCTGTCATTCTATCTCTTACCTCCCCAATAAGTGTCCTGCCCTCAAAAACCTAGTACAACATCACTCAGCCAAAAGGCCTCTTAGATCATCAAGCAAACTACTACTAGAAGTCACCAACAGCTACAATAGCTTTGGAGATGCACTATATAGTAGTTTGGTGGCTAAAAAATGGAACTCTGTCCATACTAGCATTCAAAACACATCATCCAAAGCCTCCTTTAAAGACCTCATCAGGCAACATCTCAAGCAAAGCTGGCAGTGCCATGATTGCTCCCCAGGCTAGTGAAAGCAGATAACATATGCATACTAAATCTAGAGCAATTTATAATAGTTTTTCAATCTTACTCACAAACACTGGCTAATCTACAGTGTATGTACTGTACCTGTGTACTATGTATGTATTCTACCTACATTCCAAAGTTCAGCTGTACACCACAAATCTATTACTTACCTTTATTTTTAAAATTAATATATTTTTTGATTGTTCTCTCCACTGTAACTGTTTGTGCCGCATGTCACTGTAAAAACATGTCTCTTGTAATTTGTGTGTATACTGATTATGTCTAAATAACTAAATGTGTCTGTAATTTTTCTTTGTGGAGCTTTTCTCCCCGGGCCTCTGCTGAAAAAGGGCCTTTTCGGCTCAGTCAGACACCTCCGGTTAACAAATGTAAAATAAAAAATAAATAATTAATTTATTGTAGTGTCTTGTTAATGGGAGTAATGAAGTATAGAGTCTAATCTTGAAATAAAGACATGTGTGTCCCAGGTGGGACAACCCAAAAGTTGGGAACAGTGTCGTATTGGTCACTCATTTCACCAATGTTTGTGGATTAAAAGGTTGGGATGTCTGAGGATATGGAGAGTGAGTCAACCCATGGGATGGATCTACAGGAGTAGGGCATGGCCAATGTGTAGTGGTGTGGATACACCATGTATCCAACTGGAGAATGGATGACTGCTGTATCAGTGAAGTTTTGGGATGGGTGTTTGGGGAACTAGGATCCATGGGCATATGGGTATATATGCAAATGAAGCAACACAGCAATAGTGTAGTAGTTAGAGCATCCACCTAACGAACAGGCATTCCCGGTTCAAATCCCACTGCAGCACATACCATTTTTCCATTGGAAATCCATATATGTACATATTTTGACATCCGTCTGCTGTATAACCTGCATAACAATTAAAAGTGAACTGGAGTGAAGTGTCAGTGTCATAATGAATAAGGCACTAGTAAGCAGGTATAAGCCTATATAAGCAGTAGTAAGCATATGTAATTACTAGTTAGCGTGTTTGCGCGTCGGGATGCTGTGCTAACAGCTGGTTAGTTTCTCACAATCAGTTAGCTTCTAGATTACTTAACCTGTGTAGGCAGTGCTAACCCCCATGCAAACAGGCTGAAACCCACCTACTGCTGCTTAAAAGTGCTTACTCCTACTTACCCCCGCTCAAACAGGTGTAGACATGCTTATTGCAGGAAGGTGGTGAAAAGGGACACAAAGAGGGAAAGACAATAGGCAAGATAGCTAGGGATGTGCAGGAAAGGTGTAGGGGAGGTCCATACCTGCCCATGTCTTCTACAAATGTGCTGGTGTTCAGTGCCACCTGCATTGATAGCATGATACAAGTATTCCCTGGCATCAGTGGCATCTGTCCATACAGGGCATGAGTGTAAGGCATTGTATGTCCTTTGTGGATCAAATTTGATGGCACCACATATGTTGCAGGCATCCAGTGGGGAACATAGTGACAATGCATTTTCCACATTTATGTGCCTATTGTACTGGTGGACAGGGTGCCATGCCCTCTGCAGCCCACTGCAATCACACCATGCTTACTATCTGTCAACAATATGCAGGGTACCAGGAATGTAGTGGCGGTCATCTACGCAAGTGTGTTTCTGTATGAGACATGGGTTCAGACTGTATTCCAGGTAATATTTGGGTTGCTTACTTTGTTCACCAGGCCTTTTATCAGATGTAGGGTTATGGCTTGCCAACCCAGTCTCTTGGTTGATTGATATCTGTAATCCTCATCAAGTGGACATTGTGTCATATAATATGGCCACCATATAGTAAAAGTACAAGACCCACTCCTCAACAAGTCCAGTTGTGAGACACTCACAGCCACCTCCAGACAGGATATGACTGAGAAACACACACAAACACACACACCTGCCCTGTCTCATAATAGAACTCCTACCTAACTAGTTCATCACACTACAGCATTAGGCAGTTATAGCATGCGCTGTAGAGATTACTGGGCTACAAGGTTCCCAGATGTGTATTTCCTGGTGGGTGACATCAGCAGCCTAATCCTGAATGCCTTGGCAATGTTGGGTATGTGAATTGTATAGCGTGTGACTACTCTAAAAATCATTGTTCTCTACTCAGGCACAGACAGATGGACGAACACACACACAGTTGCCAGGTCTGGGATTAGAACACCTAACTACTTTACCACACTACACAGTTACAGGACGTACTACAGAGATTACTGGGTTACAGCATCCCAAGAGGTATATATCTAGCTGGGAGACATCAGCAGGCTTGCCAAAGTAGAGCCAATGAATTGTAGTGAGTGTGACTAGCCAAACATGCAGTGCTCTCCATACAGGCATAGGAACAGACACAAAAGCATCCCCAACTCCCATGTGTGGGACTAGAACCCTTACCAGAGTTCTATATCACACTACAGCATTACGCTGTTATAGCACGCACAACAGAGAGTGCTGGAGTACTCGTTTCTCCAAAGGTGTACTCCCCAGTGATTGACATCAACAGGATTTCCAGTGTAGGGCATTTGAATTGTATTAAGTGTGACTAACCTAAATTGCCACACTTAGTCTGTATGCATTAACTGCTGTCCTGGCCGGACTGCAATAACCCACCTTTGCAGGTCATGAACCCAGGACCCTGTACATCATAAGTCACAGTAACTAACCACTAAGTCATCACAACAGTACATGAGACTAAGGTTTCACTACAGTAATCCCACCACAGGCTAATCAAAGTGAACATGTGAAAAAAATGTATATACAGTTGTCCACAAAAGACCTCTCCAACACCAACGTCATGCTACTCAAGGTAGTAGTGACAATGTTTGTGACACCCATGGAGACAGGAGCTGTCAGTTCTACTGATGAATCCTGCATGAAGGTACTGTATGAACACATCCACTTGTGCATGATTCCTGACATCCCACATGGAACCACAATGCTCACCTCCCAAATAAGCAAGCCAGTCTGGTGGTCTCCTGCCATTAACAGAGTATACAACAGAAAGTAGACACCATTGAAGCAAAATGGATACTCCAAGGATGCAAACAACTCCCTTACCAGCCACGGTAAGATGATGAGATCCCTCATGGAATCCTACAAAGCTGGTTATGTAACTAAAATCACCACAGATTCCATAGACAACCACACAGCATTCTATAGTTATGTCCAGAATCTAACTGGCAATGCTGAGAAGTGCTTTGAGCTATGCCAGAATGGCATTACAAAGACTGCTCCCATGGATTGTGCCAATATACTGGTGGATTTGTTTAGTGCCACAGTCACCCCCCTCTGATCCCCGGAAAGGCCCATGGCAAGATAAACAGAGTTCCATTGGCCAGTAATCATGGTCACACAGGCAGAAACTGCACAATCCACAGGTAAGATGGCCAGTAATCATGGCCACACAGGCAGAAACCGCACTATCCTCTGGTAAGAATACATCATTCATGGGACCAGACTGTCATGTGTAATCATAACCTCGCATCAGTCCTCCCACTGAGTGGCACACAGCTGCAGTTATCCCACTCCACAAGGGGGGATCCACCTTGGATCCCTGGAACTACTGTCACATCAGTCTGATGACCCTGATCTGCATGGCCATGGAATGCATTATCAGGGAGGTTTGGAACACAGACATTGACAACCTTCAAACACTGGACCCCACACAGATTGGGTTCATGGAGGGCCACTCTTGCTTCCTGAAACCAATTGTCTGCTTTGACTCAGTCTGCATAGCTGTTGAAGAGGGTAAGGCAGTGCACAACACCTATGTGGACCTCCCAAGCCCTTCAATACCATACACCAGTCTGGAAACATAGATTAACATACTAATCCGGCCATACATCCCTATGCCACTTGATGATGTTCCACATGGCTTACTGACAGGACCCAAACTGTAGGTGTAACCATCTCCAAAGCCATCCCCAGACAGGTGACAGGTGGAGTACCTCAAGGTTCAGTCCTGGGACCACTGTTGTTTGAAATCTACATCTCTGTAGTACAGGCCAACAGTACGGGACTCTGGCTAACAAAGGTAACAGATGACTGCAAAATGGGAGACATTATGAGCCTGACTGTACTACACGATATGTTACTGATACCAGCCTGACATCATACAGGTGGGATAGGGTACTGTCAACATCTTGTGGCCTTGTTGTGTAAGGTCCTGGTTATGGGATCTGCAACAGGTGGTAGTGTATTGCAGGGCAGACATGTTTGGCTGTGGAGGGGGATACCTATTCGTGCACGACATATGTTGTTTGTGCCTGTCAACCCTATTCATGGTACATGTGGACATATATGTTTCTGCTAAGTTCCCACCTTATCTACAGATGTATGTCCGTATATATACATATACATTTGTATCTGTGTGGACATTAATATATTCACACACACATACATCTACACGTTGGAACACATTCACTGTACTGTTGAATGACTGGGCTGGATGATATGCTTGTGAATACAGCAGGGTTATGTATATCTGAGGTGGCTTAGAGGTAAATCACTTTGTCTATGGTGTGCATGGTCTTTGGTTCAAGTCTACCAGAGGTTGTTTATTTTGTTGCTAGGCAGAATAAGGGTCAATGGATACAGAGTGATTAAGACATTGTAAAGCAGTTGTAAGCATGTTGTCAAGCATGGTATGTCCGTTGTGAGTCACATGTGAAGGCACCATATGAGGTGCAGGTGTCCATGGAACATGGTGGAGGTGCACTGTGTGCATGTATGTGCATACTGGACAGATGGCCAGGGTAACATGCCCGTATAGCCCACTGCTATCACTGCATAGTTACTATCAGTGGCCAATATGCAGTGTACTACCTACATGCTGGGTGTTGCCTAGGCATGTGTGTGTGTATGACAGTATGTGCTCTGGGTAATAGTGGGGTTGTTAACTGTGATTGGCTGGCCTTGATTTCACTTGTATGGGTATGGCTTTGCACCTCAGCTGCACAGCTAATGTACATCTGTTATCCCTGTATGGTTGACATTGTGATTTAGAGTATGGCCAACATACAAAACCCCTCCCCATTGCCCCCAGGTGTCATACACTTACAACCACCACTACAGCAGATACAAGTCACACACAAACATACCTGTCATCTGTGATGTTCAAACCCCTACCTAACTAGTTTTTTACACTACAGCAGTACACAGTCATAGTACATTCCACAGACATTACTAAAGTACCTCTTCCCCAAAGGTGTATTTCACAATGAATGACACCAGCAGGTTTACCAAAGAAGGGCATTGCAAGTGTACTGCGAGTTTTACATTACTTTTAAATGTGTTTACCCGCTGCTTACTGTGGTGAAAACACATTTATACCCACCTCATTCTGGCCTAAACAAAGTTATTAACAACCCTCACAGGTCTTGAACCCTGGACCATGCACACCATAGTTACTGGACTTACCACTAAGCCATCTGAGTTATATACATGTTTCATGGTTTTTAGAATACACCGTTTACTACAGGTATTTCACAGTACTGAAAACACATGGGACAGTCACTTTGTGTACATATGTACAGTACCTTTTAATGTACTGTACTTTGTGAAACAACATAGACAAGTCTACATATGTACAACTGTTTTAAATACATTATACATATATATATATATATATATATATATATATATATATATATATATATATATATATATATATATATATATATATATATATATATATATATATATATATATATATATGCATTTCTGTGATGTGTACACACACACACACACACACACACACACACACACACACACACACACACACACACACACACACACACACACACATATATACATATATATATATATATATATATATATATATATGTATATACACACAGACACATGTATAGCCATATATATAAACATCTCTGAACACCCTTTGTGACACAGAAGGATTCTGAAGGAACTGAAGTGTACACAAAGCACAGGCAACTCTTGTATTATAACATTCTAACTTTAATTAGTACACCAGAGAAAGGATGGTTGTTGTGTATGTGGAGTTTGGGGTGGGGACTGATGGGTAAGGAAATACATCCCGGGGATTGAGGAGTTTAGAGTGGGGAATGATGGGTAAGGAAATACACCCCAGGGATCACTTCTGTGTCACTGCTCGACAGTGGCACAGGAAAATAACATACTCAACAGTAGTCATTCTTGACTGTCTTTTCTATTCCTACCTATGTAATATTCTGTAGACTCCACTCACCATAGATGACTACCATGGTGTGCAGCATGTTAAAAGACATAACACATGTGTATGCCTGGCTACAGGGTAGTCACACACACACACACACACACACACACACACACACACACACACACACACACACACATACACACACACACAAACATTTGCTAGTATTGTGCTTACAGGTCTTGCCTATGTAAAGGTTACTAGTAGAGTGGTAAGCAGTTGGGGGATGTGGCACAGAACCCATACAATTACAGCTACTCTGATTCTGCGTCTGAGCTGGGTGACATCACAGGAATGATTACTTGGAGTGGAGAGGGGGAGAAGGGTGGTTTAGCAGATGACAAGGATAAAGGCCAGTGCAAAAGGTGGTTTCTCTTTGGAAATCAGTAAAACCTACTCTCATGACAACATGCAAACACACACACACACACACACACACACACACACACACACACACACACACACACACACACACACACACACACACACACACACACACACACTCAGGGACTTGCAGACACACACAGTTAGCAGTGGTGGCATTTACGATAAGTGCCACAGAGATTACACATTGCCAGGCAGTCAGAATGCCCTTCTAAGACTGAGGACATCAACAGGGATACTGACAGTTAAGATGTACATAGCCGTAAACCTGTGTGTTTAAAGTAGGAGTCCATTACAACCTGTATGCACAAACAAGACACATCATCTGCAGGTAAGACATAGGTAGGCCTGCAAGGTGTATTTGTAGCACAACAAGCCCTGTACTGGAGTATGTTCATCTGTGGAATGGACTACTACTATCACTATACAGGGTTACAGTGGGCATGCTCATACACTTGGAATCACAGGACTTGTTTGGATGCATTGACTCCAGTTACACAAGGTGACAGTGGGCATGCTCATACACTTAGTAGCACACGGCTGTTTTGGATGCACTCTGATTCTAACTACAGAAGGCCACAGTGGGCAGGCTCATACACTGATACATACAGAACATGTTGTAATGGACACCTATTGTAAACACACAGGTTTACAATGATGTACATCTTAACTGTCAGTATATATGCACATCATACAGGTTTACTAACAGATACCTGTATGTGGCCCATAAATGATATATCTGCATCTGTGCTGTGTAATACACATGCATATATGTCCATGAAGTACTGTCATATATATGTGAAGCATGCACAATCTTGCATGTGTGGAAGTGACAGACAATTGATTAACTGGGACACACAGGTGGATGCAAAGTACAGCATGTGTCACACACATAGCTGCTCTGAAAGGCATACATTGATATCAGGTTATGGACAGTGGCATCCTAGTTGGAACAGTGGCATGTGCAAACATCATATGTGAGCCCTATTGTCTAATGGTACTGAGGTGCAGGTGTCAAGATGACCTCAGCCGCCTGTGTTAGTAGTTGTCACTATTAGCAGGACTGTTCCACTAAGTATATCTCACAATGGTCATCCACACAATGTCTGCTGCTGTCCGTCATCTTAGATGTAGCATGTGATACCAAGCACAATACTGCCACTCGCAGTGATGTCATGGTACGAGTGGCAACTGCTTCACCAATCCAATGAGCCATTGTCCTGCTGTAATTATGAGGCTGTCCAGTGTCTGTCATTCTGGGATGACATGAGTGAAAGAAGACAAGCCTTTGTGACATATCACATGCAGCCATCATTCAAGGGAGTGTGGATAATATCTAGGTTGCATTTACCCATATAGTGCCATTCCAAGGCAAATGCCCTAAACACAGAAGTAACACCCTGACACCTACAAGACAATTGCATTGGATGCTTATGCTAACCAGTGCTAGACGTGTGACTTACATAATCCACTTGCTAATATAGAACCTACAGTGGGGAATACTGACATCTGTACAGTGAGGAACACCTGGCTGAAGGCTATGTAGTGCAAAATAGCACTACCACCATATAACTCAGATCCAAACGTGTGCCATAACACTGGTATGGACCACTCTAGGTGGTGGTGTCCCCATATTCATACAAGCTACTCACAAGTAAAAACCACTACTCCCACATAATTCATTACAGATGAATCAGGTACAGGTGACCGTGTCAAAAGCTGCATTCTAGCTTGTATCCTCATATACATCCCCCACCCTGTCCTCAGACTACCAACACACATCCATAAATGTGGTATGAAATAGTATGGAACAACATCAAATAACCTTTGACTGGTGGACTATACCTAGCCCTACATCAACTGTGCAAAGTACCCATGTACTGACACAGTTGCATAATGTGTTATGCAATTCAATAATACCACTGTTTCTAACCAGGTCAGTTGTACACATACCAGGTCCCTTGGATGTTGTCAGCAGTAACAACTTTGACTGTTGCTATACACCAGTAAACAACACCCTCATGGTTGGATATGATCTAGACGTACCTGCCTTGGATATGTACATCCCACACTCATACACCATACATGTAAATACCATAGCTGTTGTTGTCCTTTGTACATACAGGTGGCTACATTCATTACACACATGCACATGGAAGATAGGTCTATGGCTGCTGAATGCTAACAGTACATAAGGTTTGACATCTATATTGACAGAGGTAATAATCCCTCTCTACTGGTCACCCATGACACCTATCATATCATACAACACTCCATGTGGCATGTATGTCATTAGATATGTCCACCAAATGTAATGCCTACAAACATACACAAATAACAGGACTGTAGGCCTTACACACATGACCTGTATTGACAGACACAGGGAAATACAGCTATGCTCTGTATGTTCCTGAGTAGTAACAGGTGATATGTCCATGACATGTACAGCCATGTGTGCCCCATAGCTCCTACATATACCCCATGTCAACAATCGCAAGCCATGCATGCTGTGTACTCTCTGGACATGCACCTTATTAACACAATAGCCACAATGTGCTGGGGTGAGATGCTCATAAGCCACAGACCTCACACATGCTTGAACAAGTGTAATGCCTAGCTCAAACACAAAACATTGCTGGCGCTCTTTCAGTAATGGCTTGGATCATGGTGTGCAGACACATCTTCCATAGCCTCCACACATTCCTGTTCAATGCTACCACCCGCTACATGTCCTTCCACTATGGCCAAGCGAAAGAAAATGTGCTTTTGTTCTGAAGAAGTCTAAATAAAGATGAAACCTAGGTCAAATTTGTTTTTGTGGTGGTTTCAGTCCTCCAGTACCCATTGTCAGTTCCATTTTCTTTTGTTTGATTTTTGGTTTGTGTTTGTTTTTTGTCTTCCACTATGGCCACTGGTGATGGGATATGTGTAGGCATGACAACTGTTTGCTGGGATGAGGGGGATACAGGTGGAATGCCAACCAATGGCACAGATTCAGCCCCTGACAACCCTGCCTTGCCTCATTCATACTTTCATCATCACTGCCAGAGTGTGTGGGGACACTAACAGCAGGTGGACCGCAGGATGCCAGCACACCTACATCAACACCTGTGAGGGGCAGACTAGAACTGTACATTACCAGTTATACATCACAGTACAGACATACAGGCAGACACAAAGACAGACACAGGCAGACACATGATATGACATGCAATGGCATGCAACATGCATGTGATATGGCAGAAGGCATTCAGCTTAGACAATTATAGTGGTAGTTGTCATACATCCCTGAGTTGCACACGACAGCATGCATGTGTTATGGCAGAAGGCATGCAGCTTACATAATTATAGAAGTAGTTATCATACATCCCTGTGTTACACAATTTGTGTTAGTAGGTTATGCCCCAGACCTGCAACACAATGCATGCACTATGTACCATTGCACCACACTGCCATGTTTTGTACACCATACCCCACATCATAACAGACCATCGCTGACCTGGGTACATCTACCAGTGATGCTTTGTGTTGGCCACTGCCCCTATGTGTGAGGAGGGCATGAGCAGAAGGGTATGTTGAGTTAATACTATGTTTGCCAAAGCCCTAGCTTGCGTATCTCCACATAAACAGTGCATGTCTGTTCAACATTATTCCGGTTACCCCTGAGCTGAGTCTACAGACAGTGTATATGTGGCTGTACACACACATTTGACATGGCTTTCTCTACTTTGCAATGGTGCCACAGACCAGCACAGGTTAACAGGTTAACAGTCTGATGTGTGGCATATGACCTTGCCAATCCCATGTAGTATGACATGTCTTCTGCTGAAGTGATGACTGACATGCATACATGTTTAACACAATTGTGTCCTTTCAAATATACAGTGAGGTACTGGTGTCCCAATGCAGGGGCGTGTTATATTAGCATAGACCTTCAGCTGACACAATGTTATCAGTCCGCTCTACAGATATACAGTGACATACTGCACATTGAGCTGATGTGCATAGCCATTGCTGGGCATCATGTGGCTTCACTATTGCTATACAGTGTGAGTTACAGACACGATTCATAGCCATGACTGTGTTCAGATACAATACATATCTAATGTGGAATGTGACCCATGTCACTGAGGAGTATACACACTAAACCCTAATGTGGAATGTGTGACACAGATCACTGAAGGGTATACAGATGACACTCCTGCACATCTGCAATCATATTGTGGATGCCTGGCAACTATGCCCAGACATGGGTAACTTTGCAGTATGCTATGTTCCACATGCCATCTGTGTACCTCACACACATGAGGAGCAACCATGACAGTGATGTCTGACACCAACAAGGTGAATGCACTGTAACTGTGGCCTGCTGTGGTTGTATGTGTATGTTGTGCAACACATGTATGTATCTGGATGCTGTATAGGTTAAAACTTTCATGTTGTGGTACACTCAAAATGTTCAAGACATGTTTTGTGGTGCTTTGATGTCATGCCAACACAAGGTGTGCACAGCCCTGTATGATGCTTAGTGTGTCACATCTGCAATCTAATCATTACACAAAGGCCATAAGTTGTATTGTGTTGAGCCAGTGTGCAACAGGGTGTACACACATGTACATCCCTTCTACTGTGTGTGCTGCTTCATTTCTCTGGCCATCCTCCATGGCCATGTGTAAACATGTTTTGTCCAATGGTTGTGATGGGCATCTATTTCATATGTCAGTGTTGTTCCATATGACATACACCCATAGATGTCATATGCTCCACTGAGGACAGGTTTATGCAGACAAAAGGTGGTCTGTTTGGGATGTGGGATATCATGTTTTGCAGGATAGTTAACCAGTGTTGCAGTCAGCCCACAAAATGTCATGGACATGTCAGATAACGGAAGACATTGTGTGATATTCATAGCAAGGGTATACTCCACACGGGTGACTCCTGTTAGTTTGTCATAATCCAACTCCAAAACATATAGAGTGTGTGCACACATATGCTCTCTGTATAGTACTGTTTGTTTTCCCCACATGTGTGAGTCTGATCTGTAGTACATGTCGCTACAGTGAACCACACCTCAACCATTATATTTACAGCTGTCCACATATCTGGCAATGACAGTTTGTAAGGTTTAGTGCCGGTGTTTCATAAGGTTTTTAAATATTCCACATGGGTAACCACTGTGATGCATTGCAGGTCTGACTAGTATATATTACCAGGATCACCATACATTATGTGTATGTGTGTTAAATGGCCACATGGCAGATAGCATGCATCTAATAAGATCTGTGCGTTATCAAGCCTGATAAGTAGAACAAACTTACCAGCAACAGGCTGCTGCCACTGTGAAATGCCAGAGGTACTTAAATAGGAGTGCAGAGCAGTATGTCATCATCCACACCTGTGTGATAGCTACAGGGTGCAATGTGCATGTTGGCACATAAGCCAGTATAATAGACTATGCTATGCAGTATGCATATCTGTGCATACATAGAGTATCAAACTATAGTATGTGGCTTGTGTACATACATACCTTGCATATGATGCTAAGTTAAATATTGTACAGTAATACGTGTATCTATATTAAATATACCTGTGTTATATGTGCAGTAGTGACCTACTGGCCAACACCTGGCTCAGTGGTTGTGAGAACCCCACCTCCACAATACCAGCTGAAGCTTGTGGATGGAGTTTTGTAGGTGTCCCCAGGCTGGCCAGGTGCTCCTCAGTACGTGTGAGTGGGGGCTGGGTGAGTGGGCCCCCACCTGTTGCAACTTGTTCCCTGGAGATTGCATTTGCATGCTGTTTCACCCGGTGCAGTGTTGGCGCACCTGCTGATAGGTGCGAATGTGGCTACCAACATCATTTACCCTCCTGTGAAGTTCCTCCCACTGGGCATCCTGGTGCTGTGCATCCTGTGGCACATGTCTGAAAAGTCTCATGGTTGTCAAGGAGGCATAGAATAAGGACCTCATCCTCCATGCGGCTGTATGGTGGCAGCCTGGCACGTGGCATACCTGGCAGACATTATGACAGTGACAGATCACAGTAACTCACAGAGAAGCACAGACATACAGCTGCACATACATGTGTATCACATTTATCATAATTACAAATATGGCTTTGCAAATCTTCATGACACTAACACCACTAATATGTTTAACTCACACACATTTGACACTTACTGGTGATTTCATGTTATCACCATATATGTGTGCGTCAAGTGATGATATTGCTCATACTCCATGTGGATGTTGTCTTGATGTGGGCATGTCTGTTTGCCTGTACTGGTGTCTTTACCTATTAGCACATGCCTGGATGTGTTGACATTAATGCAAGAGACATTAATGCTGTGTATATGTCACATAAATAGCCATCAAATGAGGAGCCACCAAGCTGGACAAACAATTCCTTAAATTGTGCACCAAACCATTACTTTATTACTTAAAATAAAAAACAAATAATCCACATAAAATCATGTAAGCGCTTTCTTTTAAGCCTTCTTAAACTTCATCAGATAATTTAAAAATAGTGACACCATTTTCTTTTATACAATCTAACTCATTTCAATTAAGACATAATTCAATTAAAACATAATTGGTTAATTAGCTCATGTTGCTGCTGTTACTAGTATGCTTATTTGAATGCTTAAATAAAATGTGCGTTATGCATACTCTCATCAAAAGGGGACATTGAGAGACTAAATACCTCTTCGATGAAATATACATATATATATATATATATATATATATATATATATATCAACCAAAAAAGTAACACAAAAACACTGAAATTTAAAGTACGGAGCTCCTCCACTCCAGATCCAGAGAACCACAGCTAATGCAAAACTGCACTGAAGTAAAAACGTATGTAGACTGGTGCCAATCACCCTTCAGAAAAAGACAAATGCCACGACCCAAATTAGAGAGTAGATTCAACGAAACCTTTTATTCACACAAACCAAAGTTGAACACAAGCGCTTTCGCCCGGTATTACTGGGCTTTCTCAAGTGTATCAAATGTTGCTGCACTCAGTTCTTTTATAGTGCATAAGAACTGTGTTCTTCAGTTAACCAATCAACTTAATCAATTAATTAAAAAGCAATTAGCAATGCAAACAGCATTGAAACCTTCGGTGCTTGACTAATTATTTTTATGCAAGATTGTACAAAAAAATATATGGGTTTACCCTTTGCATCACCCACTGTTGCATAACTTTTTACATATAAAACTAACTGTCTCTTGAAACATTTTAAAAATTATTTTAACACAGTTTTTTAAAAAACATCTTATTGCACAAGATGACTGATGATAAATACCTTGATGTTAAAAATTAAATACAAACAAAACATGCCTGTTTAATGCCCATGCTAAAACGTCCTAAAACCATGCTAAAAGTACACTGTAAAAGACTTATTATGCCAATAAATTGTAAAAAATTTTTCATTCATTCCATCGTTTAGCAGATAAAAAATCTACCTAAATGAATAATGTGAAATTGCCTGGTAGCATACCGTTCAGTTCCTTGTTCAGACTCTGTTGGGTGCTATTTAATCTCTTCTTAAGTTTGACCCGATTGTAAAATTTACAGTGTAATGTAAAACCAAAATTAAACCATTTACCCCACCAACTACAATTTGTTTCTCCTGTTCTTAAGTATGCAAGCCAAACTTAAACTGTCATTCAATCCTGGGAATTTTGTGGCATTCAATTTTAATTGCCAAATCAGCTCCCTGGTCTCTAGTGTGGTTTCCAAGTCACCTCCCCTTTGGTCTTGCACAACCCTGTCTATGACAAAGAAAAGGATGGACATCTCTGAGCAAATCAAGGAATGCTTATAAAAAGCATTTGTTTCCTTCTTTTTCTTGATATTGTACAAGTGCTCATAAATCCTGCATTTTAATGCTCTTTCAGTCTTGCCCACATAGAAAGCTGGGCAAGCCTGACAAAGACCTATGTATACCACTCCAAAAGAATTGCACGAAAAATGTCCGTTAGCTGTCAAAGTAATTTTGCGGGAAGAGATAAGGGTATGGTCAGCTTCTAAAATGTGTGGGCATTGGTGGCATCTGCCACATCTAAAGGTGCCGTTCCTTTTGACTGGAGCTTGATTGGAAACCTTCTGTCCACTATACATGCTCTGCTCAAACATGCCCTTAAGATTGATGTTCCTTTTTCTGGTGAAACCAATGGTATTGGGAAGTATCTCAGCCATGTCATCCTGCAATATAACCAAAGGCCAAAAACTCTTGATAGTATTTTCTATGAAGGGTGCATCTTCTGTGTATGTGTAAACAAAATTCTTGTGAGCACTAACATCCGTTCCTGTTTTGATGGATTGTAGAGGTGTACCTGTACCTAATAGCGGGGGTAAAACTGGTCCCTTTTCTCCAAAATTTCTGTTAAAATACTTTGGAAAAATGTGAGTGGGTACCCTCTATCCAAAAAAAGTTTTCTGAGAAAGTCAACTTCCTCCAGAAACAGTTCAGTTGTGCTACACATTCTAGAGGCACGAATCAGTTGACCTTTGATGATTCCTTTCTTCATATAAGGGGGGGTGCCCACTATCAAAATGTAGAAAGGTGTTGGAATGTGTGCCTTTTCTGAAAATTTTTGAAAGGAAACCTTGTTTATTGGGATTTTTAATTAACTCTACATCTAAATAATGCAACGCACTTTCGTTGATTTCATAGGTAAAAGTGAGGAAGTCAGTGGTGTTATTCAAATAGTCAATAAACTTAAGAAACTGCTCATGTGAGCCCGCCCAAAGAATACAGATGCCGTCCAAATATCTTTTATAGAAACTGATGTATTGCTTCCAAGTAGTTGAGTGAATGTAAAATATTTCCCATTTGTGCAGTATTATATTGGCATATGCCGTGGCGCAGGGAGCACCCATTGCTACCCCACTCTTTTACTTAAAAAATTCCCCGTTGTGATAAATAAAGTTGTTATGCAGAATTGTGTTCATAAATTCTGTTATCAGGTTTATCAAACCACAACTCAAATCAGTTTCTGTTACTAACATCTCAGTAAACCATTCCATACCCTTCGTATGTGGTATGCTGGGAAACAATTCCGCAATGTCTATAGTGACCATGTGCAGGTTAGAGTTGTCAATATCGGGGCCTACAGAGGTTAAGAATTCTAATGAATCCTTACAAACAAATTCTAATTTAGAGACATATTTTTTTAAATGATGATCTACAAACTTGCTAAGAGGCTCTGTTATGCTCCCCGCCCCTGCTACAATTGGTCTGAATTTTAAGGGGTCTAAACCCTTATGCACTTTGGGAATCCCAAATAAAATGGGGTTCTGGGTTTCGATACAATCAAATAATTATACAACCTTTCATCAATAGCGCCCTGCATCAGGTGGTCATATAAAAAATATTTAATATTGCCAAGTGCAATGTTCAACTCGTTAAGGGAAACAGATTCATAAGTGTTGGTGTCCTGTAATAAATCATGAATGTAATTTTCATAATCTTGTTGGTGCATCAAGACTATGCCACCTCCCTTGTCCGGTTTCATTACTCAAATCTTTTCTTTTTTTAACCTGTCCACTATTAACTGCAAACTTTGTGGAAAATTAGAGTGCTATGCTGTATACTTCTTCCCTATATTTTCTCTCCATGCTTTCTCAATGAGTTCCTCAAAAATTTTTAAAGTAGGATGTGTGGGGGGATTAAATGTACTACTTCTGTTAAGTGAATTGCTCTGTTCACCTTGGCTCCTGAATAATACTGTTAAATTCAAATTCCTAATGAATAATTTTAATTCTATCAGGAGCCTAAGAAAATAACTCGATCTGTTGGGGACATAATGGAGACCTTTGGTGAATAATTCAGAAAAATCTGTGGTGATATCCAGATCTGTGTAGTTCAAAATAGTAAAATTATTTTTACTAATGACTTTGCAATATGCTTGTTCTTCTTCCACCAGAAACTGGGTAAAATTGCCTTCCAAAAATTCACTTTCGATTATCTGCGTCCCCTCCCCCAAGCATTCTGTTGATAATGATTCGTTTTCCCCCCTGGTCTGCCCTGGGGTATTTGAAAACCCTGTTGTGCATTCATAGTACCTTTTTGGGCTAGTCGCTCACTTCTTCTAGGTAATTCTTGGTTAGAATAATCATAGTGGGCATTGGTGTTCTGCACGTAATTTGCACCTACCTCATCAAAATCTGACCTCTTATGTCTCCCTGGAACTGGGTAAGCCCACCCCTCTCTGTACTTTAACTCACACACATTTGACACTTACTGGTGATTTCATGTTATCACCATATATGTGTGTGTCAAGTGATGATATTGCTCATACTCCATGTGGATGTTGTCTTGATGTGGGGCATGTCTGTTTGCCTGTACTGGTGTCTTTACCTATTAGCACATGCCTGGATGTGTTGACATTAATGCAAGAGACATTAATGCTGTGCATATGTCACATAAACAGCCATCAAATGAGGAGCCACCAAGCTGGACAAACAATTCCTTAAATTGTGCACCAAACCACTACTTTATTACTTAAAATAAAAAACAAATAATCCACATAAAATCATGTAAGCGCTTTCTTTTAAGCCTTCTTAAACTTCATCAGATAATTTAAAAATAGTGACACCATTTTCTTTTATACAATCTAACTCATTTCAATTAAGACATAATTCAATTAAAACATAATTGGTTAATTAGCTCATGTTGCTGATGTTACTAGTATGCTTATTTGAATGCTTAAATAAAATGTGCGTTATGCATAACTCTCATCAAAAGGGGACATTGAGAGATTAAATACCTCTTCGATGAAATATACATATATATATATATATATATATATATATATATATATATATATATATATATACTTTTTTATAAATGTGATTTAAAATACATGAATAGATAAATGAATAGCTAAATAAATAGTTCATTAATTATTACTACACATCTTCGTATATGTTAATACCATATGATCAACTTATTCTATGGTAAATATATTTAAACATGAAATCTTTTTTTTTTGGTGCACGATTTAATGAATTGTTTGTCCAGCTTGGTGGCTCCTTGTTTGTTGAGTGTTTTCTTCAGTTGTTTGTGTAGCTTCTATTTTCACATTTATAGTCATACACAGTCTTAAGGGAGATGACCTGTGACCCTGCAGACTTGCTCACAGCAAGTTGTACTTGTATGTGTTTTGTCATATACATCTACATGACACTGTACAGCAGTATAGCATCCTGCCATGTATTACCTGTATTGCACATGTGAAACACATGGGACAATGGCTAGCTTGATGGTATTTGCAGGGTTGGATATCAACTATAGCATGTATGGTCATAGTGAACTAGTAGGCTATATGCCCTAGGCCATGTATGAGCATAGGCTGAAAGGTTATCTAGCTGTAGCCAACAGACAGGCAGCTTTCAGTGGCCAGTTCAAGCAGTGCCACAGAACTGATCCACAGGTTTACTGATATATTTGCCATGCGGTTATCACACCATGTCTCAAAGAGGGGCAATGTGCAGCTATGCTGGACAGGGATGCATAGTATGGCAGGAGTATGTAAAGTGTATGAGACAGGGATCTGTCAGGCATGTTATGATTCTTGTACTAGACAGATGGATGTCCATGATGTATGTGGTTATTTGAAATCAGGATGTGTAAGTGTAGCATGTCCAACATCTTTGGGTTGGACATGGCTTTATTCAGGGTAGGCAGCATACTACATAGTGGAGCTAGGGTGTGGGAAGGCCGATGTAGGCCATCTGAACATGGCCAATAACACTTAAAGGAAATATGTGAACTGTTATGGGTCAACTGAGTGTTGAGTATGGGTGAGCAATGATCTCTATATTCATGGATGGCACCCTGTCACGATTAGGGGTGCCACTTATGACTATCTGACTGGTGTGGAGAAATGAGTATCAAAGGAAAGACTACTGTCCAGCTGGATCCCATACACACACAGTTTCCATTATGTTGCCTGCTGCCTACTTGGTAGTTAATGGGTACAGCGTTTTTAACATAGGGGACGACAATGCAATACTTTGCAGTGAGATTGTGGCCATACGACAGACACCACACATCCAACCCACAAAGGCCCTTCTGTATGTTGCCTACAGCACTCAGTGAGTCAACTATAGCTCCTAGTTCATAGTCATTTGTAGACATCAATACGCAGATACCTTCTGTGTTAGTCTGTGTGGTATAGATTTAGATAACAAAGGGGGGAGTACCAGGACTGAACCCTGTATTACTGTAGTTGGCACTGATTTGCTATGCGTGTATTAGTCAGACACCTACTATAGTGTTGGTTCTGCCAGTGGTCCAGTTGCCAACCAATCATGTGACATAGGTATATACACCTAGTTTACTGAATGTAGCTGGATCCCAGTATGAGTGATGGTGCCCTAAGACCTGGCAAGGTCGAGATATGCTGTGTGAATTAACCTTACTGTCATCCACATTTGTACTGACTATATCAAATACGTTGATCAAGGTTCATGGCCTTGCAGACCAGACTCAGCAGGGTAGTAGTGCACTATTTCCCATTATCAGGGGTGTCTCCCCCTTTGTAGGGTGTGATAACTGTTGCTGTGCACCATTCAGTGTGTACACAGCCTGACATACAGCTATGACTGAACATGATGTGTAGGTGGAAAGCTAATTCTTCTGACTTTTGTGTAAAACACACCCTGTGACATTGACAGGTCCCATGCAAGCTGTATGCATGGCTTTAGAGAGTGCAGCTTGTACCTGCATAGTTGTTATTACAGAGACTTTGTAGTGTACATGGATAAATAAATATATGTACCTGTTGGGGGAAGGTGAGAGTAGGTTTAAGTTATCACAGACCCTATCTGGATGAAAAAGTGCTATTCCTGTAGGTGCAGTACTTCTCATGCCATAGTGCTGTGAAGGAGGGCAGGTGTTGTCATTGCCATTACGATTCATGACACAGCTATAGAATGCTCTGTGGTTGGCCTCATAATATGTGACTGATTAGTTTCACAATGGCTTTGTGTGGTCTTATATGGTGTATCTAAATCTTACTGAGGCTGACCAGGGATCACTTCCGCACATGTGTATTCACTTTTGCAACAGTTTCTACCTTCTGCGGTACAGTTTATGGCAGGGTACCACCAGTTTGCCTTCCTGTTTGTGTTTGGTTGAATCTTGGTTCTGTTTCGATAGCACAATCACTGCACTAATGTGAGTGCTTAAAGTGCATCTGTGTAGGATTCAGCATTTGCACATGCATTGTCCATCTGCATGGGTGCCATGACATTCACCACTTCTGTCTTAAGAAGCATAACATTGGCTTTGGAGACTGACTATGTGTAGCATACTGTTAGCCCTGTTTGTGTGACTATGGTTATCCAGGTCATTGTAGTGATGAAATCAAACATGCATTGAGCACAGGTGTTGGTACCCAAAAAGAGAAAGGTTTTTTTCCCTGGTTAATGGGGATTATTTTCAGCCACATATTTTTATTTTCCCC
>NC_056741.1:1761406042-1761533885 GCF_019279795.1 Protopterus annectens | reverse complement strand
GGGGTTTAAAGGGCCCCCCCCAAAAAATTTTTGGTCAATGTAATAGGCATCACAAGGTAATATTGTGGTCCTCGCCCACCCAGGGGTGTGAGTGACAGATGCAGGCACCAATTTTGGTGCATTTCCAAGTGCGGGAGCTAGCGGGTGTAGGCATGTTTGGCTACCAGTATGCGAGTATTGCACTGGTAAAGCAATGTAGAGGCTAACCGAGTGTAAGAGGCTGTAACCAGAGGTCAGCAGTGCTTAACACCATGCTAACCTACACACACCCACTCTCAACTTCTTTAATGTGCCTTACTCCCTCCGCAACCAATGGGCTTGTTCTGCCCTGCAGCCAAATAAACGTCCTTTGCAAGGGTCAGAACCAGGACCCTGCACACACAGCTAATGTGTAATACCAATACGCCATGGCAGATATACATACAACAGACAGTACCACAAATATATCATACAGCGCAGTCATTCAACAGTATAGGAATGTATCCCATTATGTAGATGCATATGTGAGAGTTTATGTCCAGCATATAGGTACATACATATATAGAGATGTATCAGGAGCATACCATGTGGCAACAAAGCATTACAAACAAATGTATTGGGAAACACCAGGGATGCCTGTATTATGTAGTGGTGTTGCTCTATGTGATCACAGGACTCCCTCAGACAGACATGTGTCAGTCATACACGCAAATCATTGTACATTGGCCATATACATCACTCTGTGCGTGTACTGTACATTAACACAACAGTACCTGTCCAATCATTATGTGTGAACAAAACTCTTGCAAGGTGCTGTGTGCAACATCATCATCATGATAAAGGTAAATGGGGTAACCATAAAGGGACCAGTAGTGTTGTGTGTACAATGGGGTTGTCCTCATCACATGTACCTGGACCATATAGGAGTGATTTGCATACCAGGATCATGCATCTGAGGGACAGGGGTGAGGATAACAGGAATATGTTGTGATGCATATTACAAGGGTTTCATGTGTCCAGTGGGCACATGTGTATAATGGGCAGCTATGTATAGGGCAGATGTTGTCCTAGGAGCCAATTGGCCTTATGTGTCCGTAGGTGAGGGTCAGATGTTGGGGAAGGAGTGTAGGTATGGCCGTGGAGGATAGGTAGGATCACAGAAAAGACAGCATACAGGGTTGGTATATGACACATGTGGGGGGGATACACCCCATACGGGGATGGGTGTTCGGCATTCACAAGCCCATGGGAACAGTGGGAAGGAGGTCCCCAGCCATGGGCAACTGCCACTGCACCTACACAGCTGCAAAGGAGGCAATGTTGGGGGCTCTCCAGGAGGGGCAGCATCACCCTGTAAATGTGCCACTCCACCCTTGAACTGGCATATCTGGCTTCAGAACTCCTTAGGGAGCCACCAATGCAACAGATCTGGGACCGCACACCAGAGATATGTACCTGTCCAGTCCCGCTCCCAGGGGCAACATGCTCCATCCTCAGTGGTGGTACCACCAGCAAGTTGTGCAGAGTCAACAGAGGTTGATGTCTATGGCTGGGCCCCAGATGTGCTAGTGCCCGGTGCCATGGTCAGCTGAAGTGGGACAGGAGGTTCTGGTGAGACCTTCCAACCCATTCAGCCTATGGTGCTGTGTTTTAAACCCACATATGGCTTAGTGATAGACAACAGCAAACAGGATTACCTATGACAGTATGCATAGAAATCACCAGCAACCCAACACAACAGATGGTATACATTTGCAGCGAAAGCACAACACATGCATATATACTGCATGCCAACTGTACATTGTGTAGTAGACATGTAACCGCAGCTATGAACAGTTGCCCATTATTGGCTTGTCACTGGAAACCACACAAAGTGTCTGTCATACAACTGTCTCATGTGAAACGTGTCCATTCAGGGATGAGATAGCAGTAGCACATCCCTATCATCATGTACTGTCTGCAATCCTCACACCATGCTTCTGCTGTGCATAGATGTGTGTTCAGTGTGTATCACAGGAAATAAATGGTTGCACACACTGACCAGTTCACAGATGGCCCTACAGATGGGGGTCCCTCATAAACAGAGTACTGTCATGTCTATTATAACATTCAAAATAGCCATTACCACACACATGTTAAACAGGCAGTAGTCTGAATGCAGCATAGCCACACTTACATGCTGTAGTCATGTGTGCCACATCACCCTCCTGTCTTTAGGCTATTTCCCACTGTGGATAGTGATTGAGGCACATCCAGATATCATCTGTGATGCCGTGTCAGGACACCACATCCAGGTACCACTCACACCGACTGTCATGGCCAGATAACAACATGTTTCCCAAGATAGTGTACTGTGTTTATCATGCAGATGGCTATGAGAACACCATCGCAGCTGTACCACATGCAATCAGCTAGAGGAGGGCTGCAATAGGTGCAGAGGCCATCACCTGACCATGTCCATCACTTACAATATACATGCTGCTGCTGTGCAGGTGTATTCCTTCACATCCACCAGAGAGTGTGTGGGTGGGACAGGCAAAGTACGCCAGGGAAGGGCTTGGAGACTTAACCATAAGCATCATCTGCCACATGCTGAACAGTACAGGGGTCAAACCCCTGACTACTCATTACTATTACATGTGCATGACGTTACTACATGTGCCACAAATGCGACATGTTGCTGTGTTGTAAGAACATGTGTGCAGGTGAGTGACATTTGCAACAGATATAGTAGACATACATTAGGTGTGGCACACATGGCTGTCCATGTGAACGGATGCCATTGTCACCACAACCACACTCTTTAATGGACATGCATTGACACCTTTGCCAGGGCCACAAATACACAACATAACTACTTAGTTTGCCACACTGCAGTAATGCACAGGACCACATGAACCACAGGGGATATCTGGAGGTTCTATGGGCTAGGGCATGTGAAAGTGCTTGACATCTGCTGGTATGCCAATGAGGGTTATACTGGGAGTGACTGTGGTTGGGAGCATCACAACCCACATGCAGACACAGGATACCAGTACTGGCATGCAGGTACGCATTGCTTCATGGTGTGTAGTGGTTGGCTCTGCAAGATGGCTGTACAAGGCTGGGAGAGGGGTAATCCTTGGCATCGCATCACCCAACAATGGTGTGCAGTGTAGGGATGTAGTGTCTGCAATGTCCCACACAGATGGGTACTGCATTATCTGGCCTGACATCCTGGTTACCAATGTGCATGGCCATAGCTTTGCAATGCATGCCATATCTGTGTTTGATAGTCCTTCACATGGACATTGCCTGGGATGTGCATGTTCCACAATACTGTACAGTGACATATACAGGTGTACCTGGTTTGGCAGACACATGTTGTGTACACAGCCTGTTATACCCCAATATGCCAATACTGGCCTGATGTGGTGAAACCTGCTTATAGTGAGCAGGTCAGCCTTGCACCTGCATGGATAGTATGATACAGGTATTCCATGGTGCCAGTGGCATGGGTCCATACAGGGCATATGTGTGCAACATTGTCTGGCCTTTGTGGATCACATTTGATGGCACCACATATGTTGCAGGCATTCAGTGTGGAACATAGCGAAGGCACAATGTCCACATATATGTGCCTATTGTACTGCTGTACAGGGTGCTATGTCCTCTGCAGGCCACTGTATTCACACCATGCCTACTATCTGTCATCAATGTGCATGGTGCTAGCAATATAGTGGTATATCCTAGGTAAGTTTGTTTGTGCATGGCACATGGGTGCGGGACATGTACCGGGTACTAGTAGGGCTGCATATTTTGTTCACCAGGCCTTATGGCTGACTGACAGCTGTACTCCTCGTGAGGTGGCCAATATGTCATAAGGTGGATACCATATAGGTAAACTACAAAACCCGCTCCCAAACATGTCCAATGGTAAGACAATCACAGCCACCTCTACACAGGCTCTGACAGATAAAACACACACTTGCCATGTCCTGTATACAAATCCCTATTGCATCACACTGCAGCAATATGCATTTAGAGCATGTGCTATGGCAAATACTACAAAGCACTGTACTTGTCTCACACAGGCAGACACACACAGCAAGTGTGGGATTAGAACACTGTCCTAACTACTTTATTACACTACAGCATTACGCAGTTACAGAACATGCTACAGAGATTACTGGGACACAGCACTCCCAGAGGTGTATTTGTAGGTGGGTGACATCATCAGCCTTGACAAAGGTGGGTATAAGAAATGTAAGGAGTGTGAGCAGTCTAAAAGCATTACTCAGTCCTCAGGCATATGGACACACACACACACACACACACACACACACACACACACACACACACACACACACACACACACACACACACAAACAAATGGCAAGTGTGGGATTAGAACACCAACCTAACTACTTTATTACACTACAGCATTATGCAATTATAGAAGGCACTACCAAGATTACTGGGACACAGCACTCCCAGAGGTGTATTTGTAGATGGGTGTCATCATCAGCCCTGCCAAAGGTGGGAATACAAATTGTATGGAGTGTTAGCAGTCTAAAAGCAATTTACAGTCTTTTGGCAAATGGGGACAGACACACACACACACACACACACACACACACACACACACACACACACACACACACACACACACACACACACACACACTCACGCCAATGGTGGGAACAGAACACCTTCCTATTTACAGATCACTTTTACAATACTGCATACTTACAAGTCACACCACACAGACTACACATTTCAAGGCTGTCATTATGACCTTCTAGGAATGCTTAAAAACAAAGAAGGTGCCCAGACGAAACCAAGGTTCAAGTAAGATGAAACGCAATTTATTTAAAAGTGGATAAACAAGCATTTTCGCTCCTGTTCAACAGGAGCTTCTTCAGCATACCAAGAGCACAGGCTCACATAATTTAAACCAAGTCGCTGACAAATGATTAATGTCAACTACTTAGGATTTTAAAGTGCAAGTGCAACAAAAAAATCAATAAACCTCATATTAAAGACTAAATGAATACATTTAATATGCATACCTATAATCACTCATTCAAATATGAATAAAATAGAATAGAGTAAATAACAAAGGATCAAATTGGACTAACTAGGTAAATAAAATAAAATGAGTTACCATGTAGAAAATACACCACAAAGTAATTACAAACAACCTGGCCGACCTAAAAAATTTTACAGGTTTTACCCTTGTGTGAAAAATTATGTAAGTAGTGTTAAGGTGGATCCTGATGTAATTACTAATCTAACAAAAGGGACAAAAGAACAACAAATCCATATGAAAGTAGTGCTTAAGCCCTAAGCTGGTGAGAATCACTATTGACGTTGATGTACCTGGTAACAATCAGTAAAAATTAAAGTTCAAGGTGAAAAAACATACTGACACGTGCACCGTAGGGTTATAAAAGACTAGTTTCAAGCAACCCTCACCTTAAGTAACTTCTATACTTTAATATAGAGGCTATATTACAGTTGTCATTGAGACCCGGGTGAGAGAAAGCGTCTAGTTGTAGTTGCCACTCTAACTCATGGGTCTCTAATAACAAAGATTGAGGGCCCCCCCTTTTATCACACATTACATGGTCAATCCCCATGAATTTAAAACTGTGACCACAGTTGTTCAATATGTGTTTAGAGAGGGCATTGTCACTCCTCTGGTTCTTTATGGCATATAAGTGTTGGTAAATACGGTCCCTAAAACGGCGGTCCGTCTTTCCAACGTAGAATGCATAACAGCATTCACAAAAGGCCACGTACACAATAGATTTAGTATTGCAGTTGATTTTATGGTTAATAGTAAACTTCCTCTTGCCAATAGCAAAAGAGTTTCCTACTCGTAGATGTATGCACCATTTGCAACATCCGCAGGTAAATGTTCCCTTATGTCTAATCATAAGGTCAGCTGAACTATTTCTCTGTAACAAATCCTTAAGATTATAGCCTCTTTTGAATGTAAATAACGGAGTAGTGCCCAACCTATCATGTAGCCCAGCATTAATAATGAAGTACCAATTCTTACGTATGATAGAGCACAAGGACCCTGAATGTAGGTTAAACGGAGAGATAAAGGCTATAGAAAAGTTGGAGTTACTACAAGTATCAAGAACTTCCACATTATTGTCAGCAGTTAGGGAAAGATTCTCTGGTGACTGTGCACAATTGTCAACCAACCCAACCTGTTCTTTAGGTAAAAGCAGTGGTAAATAAAATCCTTTCCCTCGTTTTGTTGACACTTCACCAATCAGGTCGAACATAAGATCTTCAGGGTACCCCCGGTTTCTAAACATGTCTGCCAGCAATGAGCATTCTTGATCGAATGCATCATCGATGCTCCACATGCGGGCGGCCCTGACCAATTGCCCTTTAACAATAGATCGCTTCTGCCTCCAAGGATGGCAACTTGTAAAATGTAAAAAAGAATTACAGTATGTTGCCTTCCTATGAATGGATGAGCAAAATCTGTTGTTGTTGTTATCCTTAAGCAATTGGACATCCAAGTAATCGATAACAGAGGTTGAAAAATGGTGAGTAAATTTCAAAAAATCAGTTGTAGAGTTCATATGTGTTAACAACCTTCTAGGAATGCAGACATCAACAGGGATGCTGGCAGTTAAGATGTACATACCTGTGAACCTGTGTGTTTAAAGTAGGAATCCATCCTGACCTGGAGTATGCCCATCTATGGAATGGACGACTACTACCAATATACAGGGTTACAATGGCCATGCCCATACACAGAGGCACATAACCAACACAAGGTGTCACTGGGCATACTCACACACTTAGCACAGGGCTGTTCGGAATGCACTATGTGTTCATCTACACAAGGTTATACTGGGCATGCTCATACACTTGGTAACACAGGGCTGACTGGGATGCACTCTGATTCTAAACACAGAAGGCCACAGTGGCCATACTATTATAGGTAGACGTAAAGAACACATTGTAATGGGCTTTGGTGTTATTAGTTATCATTGTTAGCAGGAACGCTGCTCTACATATATTTGACAACGGTCTTTTACACAATGTCTGCTGTCATTCTGGGATGACATGGCTGACAGTAGACAGGCCTTTGACACATATCACATGCATCCATGATTCAAGGGAGTGGGGATAATACCCAAGTCACATTCACCCATACAGTGCCATTCCAAGGCAAATGTCCTAAACACAGGATAACTCACTGACACCTACAGGACAACTGCATTGTTTTCTTATGCTAACCAGTGCTAGATGTGTAGTGTCCATAATCACAGCTGGTCACTGTAGATCCAATAATGGGGAGTACTGACATCTGTGCAGTGAGGAGCACCTGGCTGATGGCTCTGTAGTGCACAATAGCACTACCACCATATACTTCAGAACCTGGCACTACCACCATATACCTCCGAACCAGACATGTGGGCCATAACACAGGTACAGGCTGCTCCAGGTGGTGGTGTCCCCACATACATAAAAGCCACTCACATGTACTGACCGGTACCTCCATGAAAGGCATCACAGATGAGTCATGTGCAGGACACAGTGTCACATGCTACATTCTAGGATGTAAACCTCAGACAGCACCATGCCCTCGAACCACCAACACACATCCATACATGTTGTAGGACATATAAGAGTACACCACCATGTGACCCTTGACCAGTGGACTGTACCAAGCTCTACATCAACTGTAGAGAGTACCCATGTACTGACACAGTTGCATCATGTGTTATGCAATGCAATGTTATGACTGTCTGTAACCAGGTCAGCTGTACACATACCAGGGGCCATTGGTACTTTCCACCATTAGCAGGTGGCTGTTGCTGCACACCAATACACACCCTCATGGATGGATATGACATACATGTACCTGCCCTGGGTATGTACATGCCCCCCCACACACACACACACACACAACATACATGTAAATAGCATAGCTGTTGTTGTCCTTTGTGCAAACAAGTGGCTACAGCCATTACACACATGCACATAATTTGTAGGTCCATGGCTGTTGAATGCTAACAGTACATAAGGTGTGATATCACTGTTGACAGAGGTAACATTCTCTCTGTACCAGTCACCCATTACACCCATCATATCATACAACAGTCCATGTGTCATGTATGTCATTACACATGTCCACCAATTGCAATGCCTACAAACATGCACAAATAACAGGATTTTAGGACCTATACACCTCTACATGTAGTGTTGTGCATTCAGATAACATGCGTGTGCAGTTGCTGATGTATGCAGGTGATGTGTATCCTAGTACATCATGCATTTGCAATGCAGCCTCAACATTGCCAACTGTATATGGTAATATGCTGAATGTACAGAAAGATGTACCTCAGATATGGACAGATGTGTGGAAATAGCTAAGTGGTAGGGCATCTTTGCAGATGGATGTTTGCTGTGGACAGCTCACAGGTGTGTCACAAGTGGTCCTACAATAACCTGTGTAACCAGTAAGCAATGGTTTCATTAATTAAAGGACATAACACACAACTTAGATAGCAGTCAGGGTGACAGCAAAGGCAAATCACTTGACACCTGTTAACAGCTAAGACGTCCCTTGTGCATATATCAGCACTGTTGCCACAGGAAGTGTCAGTACAGTTCGTAACGCATGCAATACTGCTGTACGTCTGTCATACATATCATGAGCTAGGCAGGTCTGTGATTCACAGTACTGGCATGTGCGGTTGTGAGTGTAAACATATATGTCACGTATAGTGGGGGATACATCTCAGTTGTTACTCACTCTCCTGTACACTAGTCTGTACCCATCTGTACAGACTGCAATGTAGAAAGCAGGACATAGGCAGGGGCATGTTTCTCACACGTGAGGTTTCTGTATGTGCGTGACATAGGTGTATTCAATTAAACCAATCAAAGTAATCACAACCCGGAGTTAATGCTCGACAACGCACAGCCAAAATTAAACAAATAAACGTACTGCTTACGAGCAAGACAATGAAGAGGTAGAGATTACAATAAGGCAGTCCCATACACAATGCTAAAGGCAATCGTGAAAAAATAGTTGTTCAACGAAAATGAAACCAACTGATGTAAAAAGCAGGTTTACTGCAACGGAGGTGAGCGCTTTCGCTAAAATAGCTTCATCAGACCTTAGTACATATAATCTAACATACATAGGAGTTTAAATACTTAATAGACATAAAAAACGCGGGAATCACAATCAATCATCTTAAAGCCATATCACAAAAAAATAGTTTCAAAAGCTATTAAGATGGAACACTACAAGGCACTCCAATAGTTCATTTAGAGACATCTATAAAAAGTAATGTCACACACAAAGAAAGCACACAAAAAATATATATTTAATAGCTTATCATAATATCTATTAAAATCACATATGGCACTTCAATCTTCTCATTTTCAAGAACGGTCTCAAAGGGACCTTGCCATTTAATCCAGGCACTCTATCGGATCTAAATTTAATGATCCAATAGGTCTCCCTTGTTTCAGTGTATGTCTCGATGTCTTCCCCCCCTGTGATTCCTGTGAACCAACTCTAAACCCCTAAATTTAAAACCATGACTAGATCCAGCAGCAAGAACATGCTTGGCCAGAGCATTGAATGCATTACCCTTCCTAATGTGATATACATGCTCACGAATCCTGTCTCTAAGACAGCGATTCGTTTTGCCAATATAGTACGCAGAGCATGCTGTGCAGGAAGCCATATATACAACATCTTTAGTCATGCAGTTGGCACTAGCACTAAAAACATGATTCATAAGCCCTAATGGATGTATAAACACGGGGTCAGTCAAAATGTAAGAACAAAAATGACAGTTGTTACATGGTACTGTGTGACGGGGACCCAAGGGTCATTCAATGGGGTGGCTCTAGGATAACACAATAAATGTTTAAGGTTCTTCTTATTCTTATATACAAATCTGGGTTTATCACCCACTATGTTCTTAATCTTAGGATCAACCTGCAAAATATGCCAATGTTTCAAAAAGATATCCTTAATCGAACCAACATGCTTGGTATAATACATAGGAAAAATGACAGATGCATCAAATCCACTGGCATTCAACCCAGTGTCAACTGCCATATACTGTTCATGAGCCCCTTCAGAGAAGTATGGTTTAGCTGAATCTCCCCTATGATCAAAGACATCTACAAAACCAGATGTAAGATCATTAGAACTGTAACCCCTAGCTGTCAATCTACCACTCAGGTCATCCAAACCAGATCTAAAGGCAGAATCAACAGGGGTGTATCTAGATACCCTCATGGTCTGCCCACTAACAATGTTCTTATATACATAGCCCGGATGCATGCTATGTCGATGCAACAATGCATTTCTGTGGCAGGGTTTATGGTATAATCCAGTATTAATCATTCCATTGGCCAGCCTCTCAACATAAATGTCCAAAAAAGGGATCCTTAGTTCAGATCTATCAACAGAAATAAATACTGAATGCCACAGTGTGTGTATGTGTGTGTGTGTATGTAGGGCTGTCTGGTCCCTGGAGTGAGGATGTATGTTACCATACTGAACTGATAAGACTCTTCCCCCCACCCAGGTGATGCATTCTACTATCCGTGTTGATGTCCCTGATCTTAGGCCATACTGACTACCTGTACATGTGTATTCTCTGTGGCGCATTATGTAAGTGCACAGTACTGTAATGATGATTTGCACATAGGCAGGGGTCCTCACCTCACCAGTAGCAACTGTGTGCGAGTGTGTGTTACTGTGTCGGTGAATCCGTGAGTGTGTGGGTGTGTTACTGTGTCACTGAATACATGTGTGTCAATACCTGAGTGTGTGGGTGCAGTTGTGTGTTGGTATCCAGTCATGGAAACGTGTATTACTGATTCCCAATGAAGCATCACACTTCCCACTGGCCACTACCCTTGTAATCAGCTAGACCACTTTCTTACCTCACCACTCCATGTAACCTTACCTGTGATGTCACCCTTTATGGATGTCACGTCTGTAGCCACAGTAGCATAATACACAGCTATCATACTCTTGGATCAGTAGACATGTTTGGAATGTGGGACATTCTCACTGGTATGTGGCAGCTACACTGTGCATACTGGTATTTTCATACATACCTGTGAGTAGTCCACATTGACATAAGGGACACTAACTGCAAGCACTGACCTGAAGGAGGACAGCAGAACATCATGACCAACTTGCAGTTACTGTTGTTACACAAGACACATACTGTTAACAGTACAAAATGCACTGTACACCTGTAGTACATGGTATGTCTGCTGCCTGTCAACAGTACTCAACAATTGTAAACTACACTTATCTTCCTAGTCTGTTCAAACTGTGCATCAGACCATATGAGCATGTCTCTGCACCGATGGTGTGGATGTCAGGGATGCGGCACAGGCATCACCATATGCACAGGGTGATAATGTTTGCCAGAGGCCTCGGCTGCACCATTGGATGACATCATATGTGTGTGGGTTAGGGCCTTTGATCTAACTGGGTGTGTGTGGATGCTATGCACATTTGTGTTGCGGTGCCCTACATATGTTTCCAGTGTGTGCGTGTATGTATGCACACAGTTCTGCCATGTGTCTGGACTACACAGGGGTATTATTGACAGCTGCAGACTGTACAGGTGAGGTTTTACAGTTCACAGTGTTCGGCTACGGATATGTGACCTGTGCCTGCCAGGGGTTGCATGGGCACTACCAGGAAGAGGTGCAGATTGGGTACTGTCTGATGTCACTTGTCCACTGGAACAGTGTTCCTGTTGGGACCGTCCCAGGCCACATGCATGTGGCCTGCTGTGTCGTGGTGTGGACAGCACAGCACCAGATGCACTGCTGCTGCTACCGCCACTATGGGAGTGGGAATGTGAGGTAGCTCATACACGTAGACCTGAAACAGGTGATGTAGCAGGCCTATGTCCATGTGCCTGACACCTCACTCCTACCAGATGTTCCAACACAGACAGCTCACGCTCGCGGATTGTCATACCATGGTCAAGGACTCCAACCATGTCACCCAACCATCTATCCAAAGCTTCAGCAATTTGCTGTTGAGCATTTACCATTGCCTGGATGTTGTTGTTTAAAGAATGGACAGCAGCGCTCTGAAGCCTCTGATCTTCTCTGTTGTGCCATTCAGCACATGCCTGTGCCTCCATTACAGCCTGAAACATGCATCTGGTGACACCAGCTGCTGTGCTCTGTCTTGCAGGAGCATGTTGGCCAGAGGTCCTCCTACAAGCAGCACTGGCCATGTGCCTGTGTGGGGCACCACCAGTCAGTTGGCTGACACCATGGTGTGCAGGCACACCTTCCATAGCCCCCACACTTTCCTGTTCCAAGCTACCACGTGCCAACTGTCCTTCCTCTATAGCCACTGGTGATGGGGTATGTGCAGGCATGGGATCTGTGTGTGGGGATGAGGGGGATATAGCTGGAATAGCAACCAATGGCACAGTTTCAGCCCCTGTCAACTCTGCCTGTGCCTCAGTCATACGTTCTTCATCACTGCTAGAGTCTGTGGGGGCACTAATATCAGATGTACCACAGGAGGGCAACGCACCTACATCACCTGTGAGGGCAGACAAAAACTGTACATAACAATCTATACAATAGACACACACACACACATGTGATATGACAGAAGGCATGCAACATGCATGTGATACAGCAGATGGCATGCAGCACAGACAATAATAGTGGTAGTTATCATACATCCCTGGGTTGCACACAACAGCATGCATGTGTCATAGCAGACGGTATGCAAATTACACAATCATAGTAGTAGTTAGCATACATCCCTGTGTTGCACCATGTAGACCAGCACAGGTTAACAGTACACCCACCTAATGAGTGGCATATGACCTTGACAATCACATGTAGTATGACATGTGATCTGCTGATGTGTGCAATGACATGCATACATGTTTAACACAATGGTGTCCTGTCAAATATACAGTGCGGTAATAGTGTCACAATGCAGTGTTTTCTGTCCGCCCTGCAGGTATACTGCACATTTAGCTGATGTGCATGGCTATTTCAGGGAATCATAAGATGTCTCTATTGCTATACAGTGTGAGTTACAGAAACAGTTCATAGCCATGACTGTGTTCAGATACAATAAACATATACTGTGGAATGTGACCCATGTCACTGAGGTGCATACACACTACACCATGATGTGGAAGTTGTGACACAGGTCACAGAAGGGTATACTGATGACACCCCTGCACATCTGCAACCATATTGCTGCTGCCTGGCAACTATGGACAGACATGGCGAACACATCGGTACACCATGTCCCCCATGACATCTGTGTACCACACACACACACACACACACACACACACACACACACATGAGGACCACGTATGACATTGATTTCTGACACCAGCAAGGGGAATGTACTGTATCTGTGGGCTGATGAGGATACTGTACAAGTGACTGCTGTCATGTTGTGAAACCCTCAAGATGTACAACACATCTTATGTGGTGGATTGATGTTACGCCTACACAAGATGTACACAGGCTTGTAGAATGTCTAGTGTTCCACATCAACAATATAACCATTACACAAAGGCCGTAGTTGGACCATGTGTAACCATTGTATGACAGGGTGTACACACAAGCATATCATGTCTCTTGTGTGTGTTGCTCCATGTCTCTGGCCATCCTCCTTGGCCATGTGTGTACATGTGTTGGCCAAATTATTGTGACGGGCATCTATTTCACATGTCTGTGTTGTCCCATATGGCATACACCCATAGATGTCATATGCTCCACTGACGGCAGGGTTATGCAGACAAAGGGTGGTATGTGGGATATGTTTTCAGGTTAGGTAGGCAGTGCTACAGCCAGGCCACTAGATGTCATGGACATGTGAAGATAGCACATCACATTGTGTGACATTCATAGCAGGGCTATGATCCGCACCAGTAAATCCTGTGGGCTGGCCATATTCCAGTCCACTGTGTAGTACTGTTTGTATTTCCCACATATGTAGTTCTGATCTGTAGTACATGTCCCTACAGTGAACAGCACCTCCACCATTGTATGCACAGCTGTCCACACATCTGGCAATGACAGTTTGTGAGGATTCATGTCGGTGAGATGATTCACATAGTTTGCAAGTGTTGCACATGGGTAGGCATTGTGATGCATTGCAGGTCTGACCTGTATATTGTGACAAGACCATACATTATTTGTACATGTTGTAAATGGCCACATGGCAGATAGATTTGTGCATTATGATTCCTGATAAATAATAAAAGTCTCACCTGCAACAGGCTGCTGTCGCAGTGGAACACCAGAGGTACCTAAATAGGAGTAACACAGCAGTATGAGCATTACCCATGCCTGTATGATGGCTACAGGGTGCAATGTGCATGTTAACACATACACGAGTACATTAGACTATACTATGGTGTATGCACATGTGTGCATACACAGAGTAGCATACTATAGTATGCAGCATGTGTGTATACATGCCTTGCATATGATGTTACATTAAATATTGTACAGTGACACATGCAACTATATGGAATATAGTTGTTATAGGTGCAGTACTGACTTACCAGACAACTCCAGGCTCAGTGGTTGAGAAACACTTACCTCCACAATATCGGATAAGGCTTATGGATGTGGTTCTACAGGTGTCCCCAGGTTGGCCAGCAGCTCCTCAGTACATGTGAGTGGAGGTTGGGTTGGTGGTTCACCACCTGTTGCACCTTGTTCCCTGGCGATTGCATTTGCATGCTTTTTCACTCATCTAATAAGGTCTGTACAGTGTCTGTGCACCTGCTGGTATGTGCGGTTGTGGCCGCCCACATCATTAACCCTTCTGCAAAGTTCAATCCACAGGGTATCCCACTGCTGTGCATCCTGTGGCACATGGCTGAACAGGATATCATGATTGTCAAGTAAGTATGGGACGAGGGCCTCATCCTCCAAGTGGGTAAAAGGGGGTAGCCTTGCACGTGGCATACCTGGAAGACATAATGATGGAGACAGGTCACAGTAACTCACAGACCTATAGCTGAACATACATGTGTATCGCATTTATTACGTTTAAATAGTTGCATTTGCAAACATACATGACACAGATGTGATCTGATATGGGTCACTTGAGTGTTCTGTATGGCTGGACAATGATCTCTAAATTCATGGATGGCACCCTGTCATTATTAGGGTTGCCACATATGACTACCTGACAGGTGTGGTGACGTAGCTATCACAGGAAAGACAACTGCCCAGCTGCATCCCTTACACACAAGTGTCCATTACGTTGACCGCTGCCTAGGTGGTAGTTCATGGGTACAGGGTTATTAACATAGGGGTGACAATGCAATGTGTAGCTGTCAGACTGTGGCCATATGTCACACACACCTCACCCACAAAGACCCTTCTGTATGCTGTTCACAACACTCCTGAGTCAGCTATTGCTCCTAGGTCATAGTCATTCGCATACTTCAATAGGCAGATGCCTTCTGTTTGTCTGTGAGGTATGGACTACAATGAGGGGGAATAAAATTCATTAACCCTGACTTACTGTAGCTGCTACTGGTGTGATGAGCATGTATTATTCAGACACCTTCTGTACTGTTGGTTCTGCCAGCAGTCCAGTTGCGAAACACTCTTGTGACATAGGAATGTACATCTAGTATACCGAGTGTAGGTGGTACACAGTATGGGTGATGATGTCCTATGACCTGGCAAGGTTATGATATGCAGTGTAAAATCAACCTTACTGTCATTTACATCTGTACTGCTGACATCAATTATTTGATCAAAGTTCATGGCCTTCCAGACCAGACTCAGCAGGGTAGTAGTGCAGTACTTCCCATTATCAGTGGTGTCTCCCCCTTTGTGGGTTGTGATACCTGTTGGTGTGCACCATTCAGTGTATACACAGCCTGACATGGAGCTATATTTTACATGATGTGTACGTGTTGAGCATCTTGTTTTGCCATATGTGTATGATACAACCTGTGATGTGGACAGGTCCAATGCAGCTTGAGTGCAGCTTGTACCTACATAGTTATGGGTACAGGGGCCCTGTGGTGTACATGGATATATGATCGTGTACCTATTGGGGGGCAGTGTGTTTATGTTATCCAAGACCCTATCTGGATTGCTTATTCATGCTCAGCACTTGTTCAGAACTTGCAAGCACTACGTAAGCTACTAATTACTATAGCACTCAATCTTCCTCATTACCTATAGGTAAACAGGTTTTGTACATACTTTTCTCACTTGCTTCCAGTAAAATAGCTTTTGTACTCACTTTCCTCACTTATCTGGGGGAAAGTAGTTCTATATTCAGGCATGTCCAAGAGTCAACTGCCAGTGTTCTCTCCTGTCTATCTGATGAATCTGGACATCTTGAAGCAATGTACCACTGCCTCATCTACACAGACAAGCCTCTCCACCTACCACCCAACACTACAACCTGTGAGAGATGCACTTATCTAGCCAAACTGGAGATAAAGGTCTGTCCAACCAAGTATGACCCTGACAGTCATGTGGAGAAGGTAAACATTCTCATCACACCGCACTCATTGCATATTCTCAATGAATCTATCCCACCATTAACTGAGAAAACTACTCGTGTACCAACTCATTGGCTCAACACTTTCTGGAATTCATAAACACTAATTCCCTGGATCAACATATCCACACACCCACCAGGGGGCAACAATATCCTAGACCTAGGCATTACCAACATGAGTGACCAGTGCTACACACCTGAAGTCAACTCCTCGTTGGTCCGATCCAACCATGAGCTGAACACCATTGATATCCACATCCCACACCCACACCCCATTAAGGGAACCACAGTATAATATGTCTACAAAGCCAACTTCATGCTTCTTAAGACAGACATGGTGAACATCATGACACCCATGCAGATGGACAATACCGTTACAACTGCTGAATCGTACACAAATGCACTCTATAAGCACTTACACAAGTGCATGGATTGTGCTATCCCAAACAGAACCAAGAAACTATACTCCTAATTAAGGAAACCAATCTGGTGGTCCCCTGCCATAAACAAACTGTACTACAGGAGGAAGACACTGTTGCAAACGAGAGTCCAATCCATGTGTGGAGGAGCTCCCTGGTCAGCCTCAGTAAGAAGGTGAGATCCCTTATAAGATCCCCCAAAGCTAGCTATGAAAACAAAACCGCCACTAATTCCAACAACAACCACAAAGCATTCTATAGCTATGTCACATATCTCGATGTCAACACCCAGATCTGCTCTGAGTTACAGCACAAAGGCATGAACATTACAGAACCAACTGATATTGCCAGCATCCTGGCAGATAGGTTCAGTGCTACCTTCCCCCCCTCCCTCTCAAAGCTGCACACTCTAAAGCCAATATCACAGCATCCATGAAATCGGACAACATCCTAGGCTGTGTTTTACATGAACTTCAGAACGTACTGGCTCCCCACCTACGCACCATGCTCAGTAATAGCCTCGCATCAGGCTTAGTGCCCCCTGAATGGTGCACAGCAACAGTTATCCCACTCCACAAAGGTGGGCCACAATGGACCATGGGACCTATTGCCCTATAGGCCTGACTAGCCTGGTCTGCAAGGCTATAGATCACATCATGGATCTCAGTCACAGAGACATTGGGTACCTCCAAACCTTTGACCCCTCCCAGTTTGGCTTTGTTAAGGGTAGACCATGCCTCCTAAACCTGGTGGACTTCTTAGAGACAGTTACCCAGGCATTAGATGAGGGTAAGGAGGTCCACACAGCCTACCTAGATCTCTCAAAGGCTTTCAACACCATTCTTCATTCTGGTTTTATCAACATACCCATCCGCCTGAACATTAACCCCTACGTCATGTGATGGTTTGCAAAGTGGATCACGGACAGAACCCAGAAAGTGGGAGTTGCATACCCTAGTTCTGACTGTATACCAGTTGCAAGTGGCGTCCCCCAGGGCTCAGTCCTAGGACCCCTCATGTTTGATATATAATTTTCTAATGTACAGGCAAGCACAGGAGGGCTTTGTCTGAAAAGGTTTGCAGACAACTGCAAACTAGGGGACATAATTGTTTCCCCAGCTGTTAAAGACACTCTCTGGAAGGGTTGCACTGAGACATATACCTGGTGTCAATATCATGGCCTCAAGCTGAATACCAAAACGTGCATAGTCATACCCTTTGGATATAACTTATTACCCGTGGACTACCATATAGGTGCTAGTCCCCTACATACAGAAAAGGTAATAAGGGATCTGGGAACCCCAGTAGATAGCAATCTCTCCTTCGATACCCATAATGACAAGGTGGTTAGAATATCCTTCAACATGGCTCCCCCTAATCTCTAATAGGTTCGCATCCAGATCAAAGGAGGCCATTGTGCCTCTCTACTCATGACTTATTAGACCCATTAAAGGATACAACACCCCATTTGAGATATACCTTACAGGACAACTGCAACAGCTTGGAAGACCACAACAGTACCACGCCAAGAGGATTACTGACCTTAAATAGATGACCTATGCAGCCCAACCTAAGAAATTCCAGCTGTACTCGGTTGCATACCGCATACTCACAGGTAATCTCTGCTTGACACACAAGGCCCATGTCTAACCCAGTATTGCTGGATATGCTCCACCTAAACAGATGCCCCTGAGAGCCAAATGCTGTAGGGATATACACCTAACCACAATGATGACTAGGACGTGCTGGATGGATAGAGTCCTGACCCAGACACTCCCCATGCTTTGGAACATGATTCCAATGTACATCAGGCAGGGCCCCTCACTAGCACTCTTCAAGGGAAACCTTGACGTGTGGATGGGAGACAGACATGTACCCTGGCAATCACTGCAGTGGCTCTGCTGGACAGAGGCACAGAGAACTAATGGCTCTGCTGTTCAGAGGCAGAGGGAACGAACCTATGGGGGTGGCAAAAGCCAACACACTCTAGCTAGGCTTAGAAATACCCTTGGTAAGACAGCCTAGTACCTACCTTTGCACTTATTACATGTCTTATGTGCATGGATAGTTAACTAGCTCTTCCATTTTACTTTGCTATTATGCTGATAAACTGTCGGGTGACTAAAAGCCATTTGTATCCTGTTATTGTGTATTGTAAATGCCAAAAGACATAGCTAATGTTTGCCTAACATAACAGTAATGCTATGTAACTTGTAATACATATCTGCCTACAATACTGTACATTACACAGTTATTGGCACAATATCCCACAATGCAAATCATCATTGCACAGTGGGCCAACCTTCAACATGTTATTCCCAGTAATACACCCATACATATGGCTACTGTTACAATATATCAACATATATTATCCTCTGTTATAGCACATGCTTGTTGGACCAGCCCTGCCACTGACAATGGCTGGTGAGGAATATTTGTCTTCAAAGTCCTTATATAGCATCCTTTGTGATGTATGCGGTGTTTGCCTTGTGACCTACAGCAGTACACACAAATACTGCAAGCGTTACTATGCTCAAAAATACTTCACTACAAGATAACTGTTGGACCAGCCCTGCCACTGACAATGGCTGGTGAGGAATATTTGTGTTCAAAGTCCTTATATAGCATCCTTTGTGATGTATGCGGTGTTTGCCTTGTGACCTACAGCAGTACACACAAATACTACAAGCGTTACTATGCTCAACAATACTTCACTACAAGATAACTGTTTCCACTATATGGATTGCGCGCACTTTAAATACTACAGAACAGGTACTAAATACACAGATATAGTGACTGTTCTACATACCTTATTAGTAACCCGAGGTGTCGTTAACTGTTGATTCAATCCTTTTCAGTTTGTGTTTCAATCTTCTTTGAAACGTTCTGCTGCTATATGCGGATGGTTTGAATGTGTGATAAGCCATCCTTTTCTAGTTAAATATGGGTAACATGTGATATCCTGACCACCAATTGGTTTTCCAAAGTAGTTAATTAGATGCACATCAGCTGTGCAGCTACTCCATTAGCCGATACCATGGCAACAGTGGTTTAGAACTAAGTACTCCTTTTGGGCATTGTCCGTTTGCCTTACTTTCGAGGAAGATGGCCAGGATATGTTGTTTAGGTTCATAGATTCATAGGTTCATACTAGGCTATCTGCCCTAGGGCATTTATAAGCCTAGCCAGAGTGTGTTTGGCTTTCGCCACCCATTTTAAATTAATTTTGCTATGCCTTTTTTTGAGGTTAGTATACTGTGCCTCTGTCTAACAGTGACACAGAAGTGATAGCCGGGGTAAACCTATGATCTCCCATCCACTCATCAAGATTCCTCTTGAAGAGAGTCAATGTGGGACTCTGCCTAACCTGGACTGGGATTTTATTCCAGAGTGAAGGGAGCCTCTGGGTTATGAATCTGTCCCTCCAGCATGTCCTATTTATTTCAGTGCTGAGGTCCAAGTCTCTTGAGCACGTAGCTCGATGGGATTTGGATTTTCTGAGGTGCAGCATGTCCATTAATTCCAGGTTGGACATGGCTTTATATGTCAGGCACAGATCGCTTCTGAGCAGGCGGTATGCCACTGAGTAGAGCTGGAGTTTCATTAACCGGGCAGCATATGGCATCTGTTTGAGCCCTTTGATCCTCTTGGTGAGGTACTTTTGGGGTCTTTCCAGTTGCTGCAGGTGTCTGGTAAGGTACATCCCAAAAGGGGCATTGTACTCAATTATGGGCCTGATGAGGGATGAGTAAAGAGGTACGATGACCTCTCCTGATCTAGATGTGAATCTCTTCATGATTAGGTGGGCTATATAAAATGTTTTTCTAACCACTTTGGCCACGTGGGTGTCAAATGAGAGATTGTTATCAACTTGGGTCCCCAGGTCCCTAATGACTTCTTCTGTACTTAATGGATTACTACCTATGTGGTAATTTGTGGGCACTTTGTTTTTGCCAAAGGGGATGACTATACACTTTTTGGTGTTTAGCTTGAGGCCATGGCTCTGGCACCAGTTGTCTGTTTCTATGAGGCCCTTTTGGAGGATGCTTGTGTTGGCTGGAGAGTTGATTATGGTGCCCAGTTTGCAGTCATCTGCGAACTTGGTCAGCCACAGTCTTTCCGTGTTGGCCTGTACCGCCGAGAAATATATATCGAACAAGAGAGCTCCCAGGACTGAGCCTTGTGGGACGCCACTTGTAACTGGTTTGGAGTCTGACATGGCTCCAGCAATTCTAACCATGTGGGTTCTGTCCTTGAGCCAGTATGCAACCCACCTAGTGACATAGGGGTTTATATTTAAGCTGGTGAGCTTATCTATAATGCCCGAGTGGAGTATTGTATCGAAGGCTTTTGCAAGGTCCAGGTAGGCTGTGTGGACCACCTTCCCCTCGTCAATGGCCTTGGTGACTGTTTCAAAGAAATTGACCAGGTTTAAGAGGCAGGATCTGCTCTTAACAAAGCCAAACTGGGTAGGATCCAGTGTCTGTAGGTCCCCAATATCTTTATTTATGAGGTCCATGATGATCCTTTCCATAGCTTTGCAGACCAAGCTAGTCTGGCTTATGGGGTGATAGTTTCCAGGATCCATTGAGGCACCACCTTTGTGGAGAGGGACCACTGTTGCTGTACGCCACTCTTTGGGTACATATCCTGTAGTAAGGCTAAGATTGAACAGTAGTTTTATGTTTGGGTTTAGCTCTTCTTGGAGTTCATGTAGGACGCAGCCCGGGACACCATCTGGTCCCATTGATGCTGTGTTTTTTGCTTTGGAGAGGGCAGCTCTTACCTAAGCATCTGAGATGTCAGGGGCAGCACTCTGTTGGGATAGATATTTGCCCTTTGGTGGGGAGGGGGGAGAAGTGTGCACTGAACCTGTCAGCTAGGATGTTGGCAATGTCTGTGGGCTCGGTGTATGTTTCGTCATTTTGGACTAATTCTGAGCATATCTGGGAATTCCTACCCAGGTTCCTAACATAAGTAAAGAAAGCCTTGTGATTATCCTTAGTGTTCTGTGCTATTTTCTCTCGAAGCTGGCCTTAAGACGATTTTATGAGTGCCCATAGTTTTTTGCTAATACTGATCAGAGATACCTTCCCTTTTTGGGATTTTGCTCTATCATGTAGTAGCTTCCTCCTTCTATTGTATAGTTTGTTTATGGCTGGGGTCCACCAGACAGGACGTCTGCCTTTGGAGGATTGGGTCTTGGTTTTATTTGGGATTGCATGATCCATGCATTCCTGAAGGTGTTCATAGAATGCGTTTATAAAGGATTCTGTGGTCTGGGCCGTATTTTCCACAGGCCCGGGGGCTTTGAAGGATTTTGCCTCGGTTTTGAGGCATGTGAAATTTGCTTTAGAGAAGTTTTTCACTGTGGTTTTCTGGGCTGGGGGTGGGGTCGGGATGTGAATATCCAGTGAGATTAGTTTATGGTCTGATCTTACCAGTGAGAGATACACTTCTGGTCTGGAGCATTGTGTCCCCATGTTGGTGATGATCAGGTCCAGTATGTTTTCCCCTCTTGTGGGAGTGGTAACAAGTTGTTCCATAGCATTTGAGTTTATAAATTCTAGGAACCTTTGGGCTAGGGTGTTGGAGCTAGAGTAATGCTCCTAGTCTATGTTTGGGTAGTTGAAGTCGCCCAATATAATGGTGTTTGGAGAGACCTTCATATTTTCCAGTATTCTCAGGAAGGCCAAGTGGGGTTCCTGTGTTTGGGAGGGTGATCTGTAGCAGGCTATAAACTGGAAGGCAGTTTTACCCACAGTTAGTTGCACATGGATAGTCTATGATGCTTCGTGCTGTGCCACCAACCTGGAGGTGTGGGTATCTTTGACGAATATTGATACTCCCCTTCCTTTTGTGGTTCGGTCCAAGTTTTGGGGCTGAAAAGCATGGTATGAGGTATAACCTGGTAGTGCTGGGGTGCTCTCGAGAGCCTTGAACCAGGTTTCTGTTACTGCACAGATATCGATATTCTCCATGCTAAAGAGAGTTTCGAGTGTGTGCATCTTGAGGTTTAGACTTCTGGCGTTGAGTAGCATTACTTTTAGTTTCTTATCCCTTGTGATACCTATGGAGGTGGGTTTGTCTTTTGAGCCTTGCCTAAAAAAGGCACTATGGGGGTAGCAAGAGCCTTTGCCAATATCCGAAAGCCCAGGGGTGACAGGTGCAAGCCGTCCCTAGCGAAGCATCGTGGCTTGTCGAGCATGTCATCCCAGGCTGTTTGTGATGTATTTCAACAGCTATATGGAGACAGACAGAGATATATTAGCTTCATGACTCCCGTGGATTGTGTGTAATGGCTAATTTTGTTCTACATGTGAGTACAGCTGTTATATTTCAGAACATTGCTACTTATGCAGGTTTTGTTTGTACCTGATACTTCTGCAGATAATTAAGTCTGGAAAGAATGTTTGGGCAGCTCAAGGCTGTATGGCTATGCATGGACTGTTATGTGGTTTACAGTGTGCTCACCAGTCATCCTTGATTTGGTGTACATGTGTAGCATACTGTGCTGTTACTCAGTAATTGGTAACACATCCCGGTGTACACACAACCGTCTGAAACGGGATTAGTGCAAACAAACCCTGTAACATCAGCAGCTGTTCCAATGTATAACAGCAACTATTTCACATAGGGCCATGTTAGTGTGTCTCTGGCAAGGTATGTTAAGGCTTCTGCAGATGTCATACAGTGAGTGAATGATTTGTGATGTTATTACAGTTTGTATTGTAATTTGTTTGGGTGAGGGGGTGATGTTGGTGGGTGTGCATAGCAGATGCAGGTGTGTAGGAACTGCTTTTATACATAATTGATATGTGTGTGAGGGTTCCTTCCCTATTTATACACCTATCCTTTAGTGGACTAATACTATGGTAATTGCAGGCTGATTCATTAAGGCACTGTTATGTGGTTCCTGTATAGCATGCAGGTGATGTTAGTCCTTGAATCCTTTTGGAACTACATCAGAATGTAATAAAGTGATGCTACATGAAAGCTGTGTATTTCTGTCATAGGTATTTGCGGTCATTGTAGTTGTGTTGGTGACTGGCCCTCTTTGTCTAGGCTTGCCACCTTTAGATATGGCCATAGTGGGACATTTTCTGGACACACATCAAATTTACAGGCCGACAGAAACCCACGGTCAGTACAAGGGATAGAACTGTCCTTTCTTGCCTAAATATAAGCTTATTCTTGCAGCAGTTTCATTGCTTAACCTGTTTCTTGTAACATGTAGGTATTTTAGATACAGAAAGAACTATTGTATGCAACTATTACGTTACATATGGGACATAATTATGTCCTACAATCCCAGGACATTTGCCACATTTAATATATTTGGTCAGGATACAACCACCCAAAAAGAGACTGTCCCTCGCAAAGCTGAACAGGTGGTAACACTATCATTGGCTTATGTCCATAGCACATATTTGTAATAGTGTATAGGCATATACTCTCCATATCCTTTGTTCATAAAGGTTGGTCATGGCAGAATGTGTGATTGCTATGGTCCATGTTATACACATATATGAACACTTCAACCACTGTATACGAGATACCTACAGAATCCCGAAACCACACAGTTCCAACGCACACAGTACCGGGCCCAGACTCCCATACCCCACATTACTGACAGCGACAGTAACTCATAAAAGTAACATGAACATGGAACACACACACACACACACACACACACACACACACACACACACACACACACACACACACACACACACACACACACAGACACACTTCTACCCACCACATCCAAACAAACCATCCTACACTACATATGAGCAGGTGGGCAAGCCCCCCTACACCCCCCCATGTAAGTGTCTGCACCTCCACACCCCCATACTTTAATATTCTACCTCCTAGACGCATAAAGCTAACCCACACCCACACATTACAGTCCCCCAAGAACACACACCACACTCAGAACACACACTTACACACACTACAGCTCTCAGAAACTCACTTACACACAGTAACCTACCTGAACTGCAACACCAGAAGCACTGACTAACTGTCCCTTAATATTGTGATTTTAAACCTTGCACATCTGGTGTTTCGGTACTGTGTTCATTCGGACCTTAAGCCTCGGGATTACGTACGTCACTATGTAAAGCAGTCGGTATGTGGTAGGTATCCCATGTATATGTACCTCCATGGTTAAGTAGATGTTATCTAAATATCTACATATATATATATATATATATATATATATATATATATATATATATATATATATATATATATATATATATATATATATATATATATATATATATATATATATATATATATATATATATATATATATAGATATATATATATATATATCTCTCTCTCTCTCTCTCTATATATATATATATATATATATATATATATATATACATATATATATATATATATATATATATATATATATATATATATATATATATATATATATATATATATATATATATATATATCATACACCTTTCATTGGGTACATTCCGGTTTGTCCTATTTCCACACATTCCTACCTTTTGTGTTTTATCCTGTCACTATACACAACTGCCATTGGTACATCTCAGGTAGCTTAGTGGTATGTTATTGTGAAGATTGTGTACATGTTTGCTTGTTCTAATCCTGGCAGTGTTATTTTACCTCTCAGAGCAGGCACTGGTAGTGCAAGGGTGATTAACGCACATTTCAGCCGTTGTGTGTTTCACATGTTTATTATTCTGTGGAAAACTACCTATATGTGCAAGCTGTGTTTAAGGTATACTATGTAACATGTAAACATCTGAGAAGATTCCTGTCAGGGATATTCCCCATTATTTGGAACTACATCCCTCATTACATTATACAAAACCCCGCACTAACACTCTAGGGAATTCTTGCAGAGTGGGCGGGGAACAGTGGATACACCCAGGGATCCCGCAACTGGCTCTGCTCCACAGAGGGCCAGTTAGTTAATCGATGGGGTGGCGACAGCAGACACTTTTTGCCTATGCTTATGAGTGGCCTTGGCCGTTGGGCATGTACTTACCTATGTATCAATGAACCTCTACATAGAGCATGGACACATGCTGATAACTTAATTTACTGTTCAGGTATTGCCTTACCTTGTGCCAATGGCGGTTGTGTGTGCAATAGTTGAGGGCTACCTATGTAGGATGCACACAGTAGACCACCTATACATGACAATTTACAGGTGGTCGTGTGTGCATGCCATCCATGTTTGCTGTGTGTGCAGGTGGAGAAGGGTGTCGGTCCATGAGTGCTTACACTGTCAGTGTGTGTGCTATACATTCCCTCTTTGCCAAGGCATGGGCATACTGGTCATGCCTCCGTCTGCCTACTGGGGCCAGCACAGGGTGTTCGTGGTCTGAGTCCATCTGTGCCTGTGGGTCTCTTGTCAATGGTGGTGGGCTGTGAGGGCCTTCACCATTCTTTCCCTGCTGCAGCTGTTTCCACAGGGTCATATTGTGTAACATGGTACATACTATGAAGATGTGGGCACACGTACCTGGAGAGTACTGCAAGGCTTCACCAGATATGTCCAAGCAATGAAACTGTGATTTCAGCATCCCAAACATGCACTCTATCATTCTGGTTTCTATGTGTGCCTCATTATGGCATTCTTGCGTGGCTGTGTGTGCATTTCTGATGGGAGTCATCATCCACGGTTCCAGTTTATAGCCAGCATCCCCCACCAGGTGGGCATATGGGATATCCCCCCTGGCAAATACCTGATACAGCTGTGAGGCATGCCAGATGTGGGAGTCGTGATAGCTTCCAGGGCTGCCAGCACAGACACATCTATGATAATGCCCTGGGCATTGCACACGACCTGACAGTTGATGGAGGGGTATCCCTTGCGGTTTATGTAGCGCCTACCCTGCCCAATGGGTGGTGACTTGATGTGTTTGTGCGTCCAGTCTATTGCACCCAGTACTTCCGCGTAGTCTGCCATACGGTGTAAGAGTCACATATTGCTGGCCAACTCTTCCTGCATTCGAGGGAAGTATATGTGCTCATTGGCATGTGGTAACATGATATTCAGGAACTGGTGGAGTACCCTGGATGCTGATGCCTGTGAGATCCCCATGATATCTCCAGTTGGCCTTTGGAAGTACCTGTGGCTAGTATTCTCAAGCTTAAACATACCTTTGTGTCCACTGGAATGGGTTCCCCTCTGTTACTTCTGGCTCTGAGGCATGGTCAGCACAGCTCAACAAGTTGCTGAATGATGTCCCTGTCCACACTGTAATGCTCTACTATCTCCAGATCATGGAGCCCCTGGTAAGTTACCCTGGGTCTGAACACTCTTCTCCTCCTCCGGTGCCTGTGATGGTTGTCAGCATCATCCTCCACACCACCGTCAGTCTCCAACACATACTGGTGAATCAAAGCTATGGCGGCCCCTAACATGTACATATTAAAGGTTCCCCATCTGTATACACCAATGGTGCAGACTGTCTGGGAATACGCAAGTGTGTGGGGGGGGCTTTCACACCTTATACTATTGTGCAATGGATGATGCTGGTGTAATTGGGTGTGTTTGTTCATTTCCAACTGCAGGGTATCTTAATTATTGGTTTTACAGCAGGTGCTGCTATTGTGGGGCCTTTGGTGTTGACTTACACTTGGCTGACGTGATTAATTTATTGTCCTTTACTTCAGTTTTCAACCCAATTCCCCTCCCATTGTCAGGCATGCATCCAGCTGCCGGCTTTCTTGTTTTATACTTTCACAACCCAGGATTGTGTTGGAAAATGTGTTATGTAGCTGATCTACTGCAAGTTTGCTTTGTTCTGCTGTGACAGTTCTCTTTTCTTTGCTATACGGCACCTCCCCTTTCCTGTTCTGCAGGTAGCTATTAGCAGCCTTGTAAGCTGTTGTCAATGGCCCAATGTGAGTTCCTAGGTGTTAATTACTCATTTGTACTCCAATTACCATACTGCAGCATTTCCTTATTGTCTTCCAGTATCCTTCCTGTACTGCACACAGCCATTTACTGGGTTTCAAGTGCTTTTTCATCCACATTCACATGCACTTTCAGTTGCCTTGTTTGCTCTCAGCTAAGCAAAGCTATGGCTACTTCAACACCCCTATCCTGCAGCTTTGCTTAGCAACAGGCAACCCAGATTAGCAATGATCCAATGTGCTTACAGCTACGGTGGCGCACCCGTCTCTTGATGTCATGTTTACCTCCAGGCCACTCCTCGGTGTTGTACCACTACACTGTGTGGTACATCCTTACACCGGTGGGGCATTTGCGATTCAGTATTACTTGACTCATTTGCATGGCATTGACTACTAATTCCTAGCTACTGCACAGAACACTGTCACAAACCCTTAGCAACCCTTGCTTCATGGTTGTGGTGTAGCATGTGTGCCATTGACTATTATGGGAAATTCATGAATCGTATTACATTGCAGTTTTATGACATCTAAATATATTTTCCTTGTGATCCCGTTTGCGCACAGATGCACTGCAGGTTTAGTTTGCGTTAGTGTGGCCATGACATTAAATGTTATTTTTTATGTGTTGTGCATGTTTTTTTATGCCATTGACTATATATTTAGCCATTGGCGTATATTAACATTATAATACGTAAGTTTGGTCCGCTTTCAAGGCTCCAGTTTTATGTTTGACAAAATGTAAACCTTATGCTACACCTGCACCACTTCATGAATCGCTATATACGTTCATTTGCATGCTACACTGCTGCACATGGGGTAATTAGCATACATGTGCCAGGAGCTGCACAGCTCTGGCGTACGCTGGTAGTGCACGTGGAAACAGCTCATACCCGAATTGCTCGGTGGCCATATTTGGTGCCAGATCGCTGACGCTACTCCGGCACCTGGCGCAAGCTTCATGAATTCTGAGGAGTGTCATTTGCATGACCAGTTCAGCCAGATTCATTAATGTCTGCACTAAATGCACAGTAAGTATACACAATCTGTATTCACGAACATCCTTACCACATTTTTTGTACTTTCTAGTCACTCAGAAAGATTGCAGTGAGTACAGGTAGTCTGCACTCTATCTATATTTTTCTTCATCCTTTGTATGGTGTTTGCCATTGTGCATTATTGCCAGCCATCATTGCCCCTTCAGGAATGATAGTTCCCATCCTATGGTAAAAACTCAAAAACTAATCTGCATGGGTAAAGACTTACCCTGGGATTCATTAATGCCCACACTAAGTGTACACTAAGTATACAGTGTTCTGAGTGAACAGACAACACAAGCATAATTCATACCTTCTTCCTCCTAATTTTAGTTTTCATACTGATTTTCTTGAAGTCTTAAATGTAATGGGGATTCATAAACATTACCATAATGTATAGACTATATGTACACTTACTGTAGTATTTCTGAGTAACTAGAAAACACAAGGAATGTGGTAGAGATGCTCTTGAATACAGATTGTGTAGTGTAGGCGTTAATGAATCTGACCCAATTAGTCGTGCAAATGAGACTGCCATTGGTGTGTTCCACATAGCATACTGGATATTATGAATACAGAAAAGTATTTTATTGGTAACTACCTTAATGGCTCCACATGTTGATTAAGTCTCTACAGAAGGACAGAGCAATAGCTGCAGGCGTTGAAGCCACATAAGGGCAATTATATCTATACATTTTTATGTGGCATAATATATGTGATAATTTATTTTTTACATTCTAGACAACACACGTATACACACACACACACACACACACACACACACACACACACACACACACACACACACACACACACACAAACTGTTATCACCTGTTTATCAATTTATACTGGAAATGCTGAAACATGATTCTTCATTATGGATAATAACCATGATAATGTTTCTATGTGTCTCCCAGGGTGGTCACCTCTTTAATAATAATAATGATAATAATAATAGTAATAATAATAATGATAATAATAATAGTAATAATAATAATAATAATGATAATAATAGTAATAATAATAATAATAATATTAACAATAATAATAGTAATAATAATAATAATAGTAATAACAATAATTATTATTATACTACTACTAGTACTACTACTAATAATAATAATAACAACAATAATAACACATGCTGTGGAATAAATATTACACATGCAAAAATGATAAAATATAACTTCCAAGGTACACAGGTATTTGAATATGAAGAACAATTCAAAACAGTTTAAGAAACACATAGTTAAACTGTCACAGTGGCATATGTATGCACTGATCGTGTGTAAATCTTTCTGGCATATGCCTGAGTGCAGTTTCCCTCATGTACAGTCTGCATATATTGCCATCTATATTACAACATCAAAGCTTTAGTTCATTGAATAACTAAAGCTTGATTTTGTAATATCAAAACCGTAACTTGTCAAATGGCCAATTCAACCAATTGAAACACTTCCCTTGGCTGAATAAAAAAGAACTTTACATCTGAAATCAAGTGGGGGGCTTTGCACACCACACCCCCCACTTAAATATATCAACTCTGAGATTGCTCCAAATTGGAGAAATGAGCATACTCCACAGAACTGCCAAGTGAAGTGTTTCCCTGGGTTAAATTGGCCATTTGACAGGTTATGGTTTCGATATTACAAGTTTGAGCTTTATTTATTCGATTAAGTAAAGCTTTGATCTTGTAATATAAAACCATGTATTTTGTAATAATGTGCTTCTTGCATATTTGATTAGCAATGCTGCTTATTGTGCTACTAACACTATTGTGTTAGATTGAACATGACTTTGACACGTTGTTAAATGAGTCCCTGGGATATGTATATGTGTGTGTGTGTGTGTGTGTGTGTGTGTGTGTGTGTGTGTGTGTGTGTGTGTGTGTGTGTGTGTTTATTATGAGGCATAATATCATAATAGTTCTAATGTCTAAATGGTTAATATCAATGTTACAAGTGATGGACTTTTAAGATTCATTTATTTCTGTGCTAGATTTCAAAATGCTTAATTAATGCTACCACCAGTAATCAGACATTTCCTTCCTACTGACTTGTAAATTTGTTTGTTTAGCATGAACTAACTTTTTCTAAACTTCTATCTGACTACACTTATATGTGGATTCTTTGTGGTGTGTCAAATAATAAGAGAGAGAGAGTCTACTTCATATCTTAGGGGACTGTAATGCACTCCGTGCCATTGACTTCTTCTAGCTTATTTGATTATCTCTCGACTTGCTGTAACAAATAGCTAGTTAGTTAGTTAGTTAGTTAGTTAGTTAGTTAGTTAGTTAGTTAGTTAGTTAGTTAGCTAATTTGCTAACAGAATAAGTGGGAAAAATCAGAGTGATCCTTGTCAGACTATCTAGATCACATTATAATGTTAAGCAGAAGAAGACCAAAAGACATTCTGATATTTTGTCACAGGTATGCATAAAAGGCTTTGCAGGTTAAATTTAGAAATCAGAAAAAATATAGTTTACATGTGAAAAAATAATATGTAAGCATTCGCTGACTGAAGAAACATTATGGTAGTGCATCTGACTGCAAGTACAGTAACAACCAAGGAATTGCAACTTACTTGAATGGTGCATACTTGGTTTTCAGTACACTTGTACTCACCATACAAATTCACCATTACACACTGATATTCATTCATTGCATTTAAGTGTAAGACCACATTGTCAGCTTGCAAAATCTGAGAGAATGAGAGACAGAAAATGATGAAAGAAAGCAGGTTGTGAAAAGACTGAGTTTAGGTCCAGTATACAATACAGTAAGTATACGAAGGAGAAGTAATGCAGTAGATAATCCATCACAGTACACTGCAATACGCACATATTTGGTGCACTGAAAATGTTTCAGACTAAGCGCAAAAAGGTATAGCAAGAAAAAAACTGTTATCACCTCATATTGTTATAAATGGTACTTGTCTTCAGACAGATATGGTCATAAGAAACCCAGATGCTTATGTGGGCAACTCTGTCTCATTCAGTCATTATGTTTCCACCATATTCAGAAAATAGTTCTATCTGACTCAATTAATTTTCAAAGGAATGTCTTCAAGATCCAAAGAAGCCATCCATCCACTGTAGTCTTCCCTAATCAGACTAATCAATGAATACAATATCCCTTTCATTATGTATAAATTCAAGCAAACAGCTCAACTTTAAAGCCCCCAGAGACACATAACCAACATTGCAGTCATCTCTTCATCCATTCACAAATACTTACACACACACACACACACACACACACACACACACACACACACACACATGCACACACACGCACACACGCACACACACACACACACACACACACACACACACACACACACACACACACACACACACACACACACACACACACACATTCACTCAGTCTCTTGCATACACACATTCACAACACCTCTTGACCTTACCTTAACACCAAACTGTCCAGTACTTATCTCTTAAACTCTTAAATGCCTGAACACAGCCTTTTGGCAATGGTAGGGGCAGCTATGCTAATCTACATGGCCAAGTGAGTGTATGAATCACTCAGCTTACAGATGCCTTGCTGGAGGTGGATCTGGGTGAGAGACCATGTGGCTAATTAGCATAGGCTTCTCCCTGAACTGCCTCATTAACATATAGCATGGCTGAGCAAACAGCCCAACGTGGTGCTATATGCCTTTATGGTAGAGCACTGAGTTAGAGCTCTGTCTGACTTTTAAAAGGTTACCACATGTTCTACAACTCATGTTAAGCTCTGGAAATTAAACCCTATCATATTTGACCTTCTATTTCTTTGCAAATCCAGTGACTATACATACACTTGTATAAGGAATGTAAATTAGGTTCCTTACTTAATGTATTCACAACCTATAGAATATGTAAACACTACAAGCCAAATAATGTAGTTCGTTGACTACCTTTAAGACTAGTCTTGAAGATTGGATGGATGCAAATTTACACCAGGGTTGTCTTGTACACCCCTGCTCAGTTTGGGAACTGTGCCCTCTGGCATGTTTGTAAAGGAATACAGGAAGTTGTAAGTGTGCCCGCTTAGAGGTGTATATGGCTAGTATGGCCAGGCATCTTATGGTTCTCATGATCACTTGTGTAGTATTGTTCATACGTGTCTACATATATATAAGGTGTAGCACACAGTCAGCAGTATTTTATTTACATATTACATGTGGAAATACTAATACACTTACTATATGCATTGCATTCAGCTCCATAATGTGTCACTAAAGATGGAATTAGAGTGATAAATGTGAAATAAGGAGTGGAAAAGGTGATAAACAAGGTTTTATCAGAAGCATGTACAGGTAGTCAAAGACTTTAGAACTTTTATTAGCTTTATTTATTTATTTATTTTATTACCCACTTTGTTAATTAATTAATTAACTTTAATTTTTGAAAGGAAGATTGTTTAGGTTGCGTACAGATATTTGGAGGAAAGATTTCCAAAGAACAGGGCACAATTTTGAGAAGGCTTATTCAACTAGTGTTAATAAAGAATGAATCTTTTAGTATGGGATATAATTTCTTATTGAATAATGAATATTTTAGCAAGATAGTATATTATATAAGCATAGTCAGATTTTTTCTGTGAAGATATTGTAAGGCATGGTATTGAAGCTGCATGCTTGGAAAGGAAAGTGTATTCAATAAATTCCGAAGATGGCATTAATGTATTTGTTGGTCAGTAAGAAGTTTGAGACTGCAAATTTTATATTCAGCAGAAGAAGTAGGTCAGTAGTGTGGGCATTACTGAAGACATCCAGAGAAGAGCATATTATAATTTTGGTGACGAGATAATCTTTATTTTAGGTTTTTAGGATTCACATATAAGATAACATGAGAACTGAGAGAATTTTATGACAGTTATTCCTACATGGTATAAGTTTAATATGTTTCATAGGTACTTACTGGGCTACTGATCTGTGAGAGAGGCTCTTAAGAAGCCTAAATTTACATTCCCATGGAAGTTTTTAGCCCTTATGAAAAGTTCTTAGTAAGATATAGATAACGCCTATTTATTTATATCACAGGATTAAGAGAAATAGATTACCCCATTGGATTTATTAGTTATATGGTTGTAGATTTGGTTAAATGTTGTAATGTACCAAAAATCATGACGCATGTTTTGTTTAACTTTTGGGTCATTATTGTGGAATTGATGGTATCATTGTGTGGCATGTTCCTGAAGATGGATTTGTACTTCAGAGGTACAGTTACCAGAATTTAAAATGAAATTATTGAAAATTAATGTCATTTTGAGATGTGAACGGCTATCTGGGACAAAGGTAATAAGAAGTGAAAAAGAAAAACTCTTGGTTAGGCTTGTAAAGGACCCAGGGCCATTATCCTAACAACCTCCTATGACCCTATGATCCAGTATTGATCTTTGAGGTTCATCTGAAAAGAAGAGGCATGAGTTCAAGTAGATTTGTCTGGTAGATAAATAATCAATGAAGCATGCAGGGGCTATAATATCAAAGCAAATTTGTTTAAGTTTAATAATTAAATGAATATAATTTTATTTTATTTTTATTTTTGTGACTGGTCACCCCTGAAACACCTACCATTAGACAATGCCGTTAAATACTTTAACTCTAAATTTTTAACCATTCTAGACTACCATGCCCCAACTCGAATAGTAAGAACTAGGTATAAACCAGCCCCTTGGCTCACCAAAACTACCAAACAAAAAATCCTCCATAGAAACAAATTATGGGCTACCTGGCGTACAACCAAAAACCTAGCTGATCAACTAATATTTAGACAACTAAGAAATGAAACTAAAAAAGCCATATTGTCAGATAAAAGAAACTATTACTGCCAACTCCAACAGACCAACCAAAACAAACCTCAAAACTTCTGGTCAGGTATAAACAAACTCCTGCACCCAGGTCACACAATCACACCCACTCCCGCAGGCTCCAATCTCCTTAATTCCAAACACCTACAACACAGCGACAAATATATCACAAAAACACAAGTCCAAGCACTTTACCAGTATTCCTTTTTTCTTTAATTGCAAAACGATCTGGTACCTCGGTCTTTCACCTTCAAGGATCACAAAAGGTGTATGCATCAAGCACATCTATACGCACATCAAAAGGCAATTGACACAAACAACTAAATCAACTAAAACAATCTCCTTAGCCCCAACCAAATTGCCAAGTCTTTTAACACTTTCTTCACAGACACCATTCAATCTTTGGCCAATAAGCTATCCGCTGACACTGCATCTCCTTCTAATATTATCCCTAATAGCGCCCCAATATTTCAATTCCAACCCGTTCCTACATCCTTTGCCTGCACCCTAATCAAAAAACTTAAACCCACAACCCTCTCTGCAGATCTATTACCTGGAGAGTACCTGCAAAAAGCAGCCAAAGCTATAGCCTACCCCATATCCATCCTCATTAACAGAACTATTTCTGAAGGAACTGTTCCAACTATTTGGAAAATCTCACATGTCATCCCCCTGCATAAAGGTGGTAATTCCAAAGATTTTTTTTACTATAGGCCTATAGCCATATTATCCCCTCTGGCAAAAATCATGGAGAAGTGCATTCATAAGCAACTATTAAACCACCTCCTAGCAAACAACCTATTAGCTACCTGCCAACATGGATTAAGACCATTTCACAGCACCTCTTCTGCTCTTCTTTCCTTCACAGATGTCATTAATAAAACTGTAATAGTAACACTCTTTCCTCAGCCCTCTTCATTGATCTGTCAAAAGCCTTTGACATGGTCAACCACCAGCTACTCATAAACATACTTGGCAACTTCTCACTGGATCCACTTGCTATACAATGGTTCCAATCCTCTCTACATAATAGGCAACAAGCTGTACTATGGGAAAACAGCTTGTCTTCCCACTTACCAATTGCCCTTGGAGTCCCTTAAGTCTCCATATTGGGTACTCTCCTCTTTTCTATTTTTACTAATGACCAACACACTGTACTACCTCAAGCCACCTGTATCCAATATGCAGATGACACTACACTAATATGCTCAGCCTCCCCACTTTCACAACTGCATTCCCTAACCCAAGACACGTTTAACACAGTAGAGAATTGGCTCCTTCAATGATGTGTTATCCTGAACCCAAAAAAAAAACAAAAATGCTACTATTTACTCCCACCCGCAGAGCCTCCCACTACATTTCACAATCACATCTAGCAATGGTACAATCATATCTCCAAACTCTACTACAAAGCTACTTGGAGTACTAATTGACAACCACCTCACCTTTGAGCCACATATTAACAACACTATAAAAACAGTAAACAGAATATATATATATCTATAGCTAAAATTATAGGTATATATAATCTATATTTATATCTATCTGTGTGTGTGTGTGTGTGTGTGTGTGTGTGTGTGTGTGTGTGTGTGTGTGTGTGTGTATCTATCGGAATAATATAGATCTCGCTCTATATATAATATATGCATATACATATATATATATATATATATATATATATATATATATATATATATATACACGAGTATAACCCACTTGGTAATACAGTCATATAATTGAGATGAAGATGATTGACAAAAACTGACTGATCAAAACAAAAACAGAAGTATAATAAAAAAAATAAAAACCTTTTTTTTTTTTTGCATAGGGCAAGCCCCACATCTTATACTGCCAGTTAATTCTATATATACCAGCTCCAAAATCACTATACAAATGCTCATACACATTACAGAAAACTAACTTCCTGATCTCCACTATTCACAATATTACACCGACACAAAGCCAGTAGTATTCAATCAGCTGTGACAGCTTTTTTTGATGCAATGATCGCACCATATATAAAAAGTGTGTTGATGTGTATTTGTTAAGATACTTGTAAATGCAGGGATGCCACTAATCCCTTGGCTTTCCTTTTTACATTAGACAGGACCTGCTCATATCAATGGCTAATTAAGTATATAATATATGTATTCAGTCATTTTAAAGATACATAAGCTTTACATCTACATCAGCATTTATATCTGCATTTTCATTTCATTTCGTTTAGCCCGGGGATCACTTCCCTGGCTCTGCTCGATAGGGGCATAGGAAATTAACTTTCTTGGGTGGTGTAAGCCAAAGAACCTTGTTGGCTAGGCTTACTTAGGCCCTTGGGCCGATAGACTAGTACCTATCTATAAACCTATGAACCTATAAATAGACTGAAAAAGTATACTTGTGTTCATTATTTAGAAATGCCTGCTGACTATGGACATAGTATTAAGCATTTACTTTACCTTACTTTGGCACTTGTCATAAAATTAATTTTAAATTATCATAAGTATATGTGTGTGAGTGTGTGTGTGTGTGTGTGTATATATATATATATATATATATATATATATATATATATATATATATGCAAACACACACACACCACACACACACACACACACACACACACACACACACACACACACACACACACATATATATATATATATATATATATATATATATATATATATATATATATATATATGTATATACAGGTTCCCTTTATAATCCTGAAATCCTGAAATATCGAATTTCAGAATCTTGAGATCATAAAGCCGAAATCTTAAAATCCCGAAACCCCAGAAGCATGAATTTCAAATTCACGGCTCCTACACTAACCATATGCCACACACCTACACATACACACATCTTCCCCCACACACAAACACACAAACCTACTGTGCTCCCCCACACCCCCTCCTACTTAAATATACTAACTCCAAGGTCACACTACACAGACAAACACACAAAAACACCACCATACAAGCTGCATTCCCCCTGCACACACACATCATAGTAACAAAACACACTGACAAACACTAAATCCCCTAACCAAAACCCATAAACATAAATACTTACCTGAACTTTCAGCAATCCATTCACACAGCATAACACCAGAAGCACTAATTCAACATCCTCGGACTTCTTGATTTTGAAATTCGCGCTTCTGAGATTTCAGAGTTTTGAGCCTTCAGCTTTATAATCTCGGTATTCTGAAATTTGATATTTCAGAATTTCGGGATTATAGTGTTGCCATGTATATTTATACACACACACACACTCACACACACACACACACACACACAATCACATTTATATATATATATATATATATACATATGTGTATATATATATATATATATATATATATATATATATATATATATATATATATATATATATATATATATATATATATATATATATATATATATATATATATAAGAATGTGAAATGATCTTTGACATGTCTTGCATAAGAAGCTGTGATGACATCCCATTTTATTAATTCATATTCCAATACCCAGAGCATTCATTCCTGTGCAGTTACTTTTTCTTTTTTGTTGATACACACCTACATACACCCACACACACACACACACACACACACACACACACACACACACACACACACACACACACACACACACACACACACATACACACACACACACACACACACATTTATGTGTGTGTGTGTGTGTGCGTGTGTGTGTGTGTATGCATATATAGTAACATACAATATACTTATCCGTATATTAGCATTCCAAATTAATAAAAAGGCAAAGCTGTAGTTTAACAATCATATTATTGCATGGTACCAGTAACTGCTGTATAAGTCTCAGGACTTCGACTTCTGCAGGGTGCATCTCTTAATTTGGGGTAATTTATTCAGGATGAGTTTGCCTGGTAGGTAATATTAGAAAATATGAACCAAAAAGTAGGTTATTATTTGGCAATGCAGAGTCAATTAATAGTAACAGCAGACAGACATGATTACTTTATCATCTCCCATTGTTTAGGGTGACAACTAATGTTATTATGTTTAGGACAGATGAATCACGCCTCACAAGTTCCTTTCATGTCCACTACGAAGTTGAAATTTAGAATTCTAGAAAGAGAAAAGTTGAAAAGCTGGCAATTTCCCTCTCTGAAACAAAGTAACTCCACAGTGCATGTTCATGATTTAAATTAATATTGTGTTAATAACCTTAAGCTGTGCTGAGGATTTCTATTTTTAGGGTTGTTTTTTGTGTTACACACTCTCCAGAATTAGTTTTTGACTATATGTTTTGTTAAATGGCTTTATTTCAAAATGCATGCCTAGCTAAATAGGTTTCTAGCTTCAGTCTGATAATAGGTTCATAGGTTAATAGGCTAATGACCACAAGGGCATTTTTAAGCCTAGTCATGCATCCCAAATCTCTGACAAGGCTCTTGATAACTGTAAGCAGGGGCTTGAGAAGAGAAACATTTACAAGGAGGCCCCTGGGAGATGAACCACTTATAGGCTGCTTGTGTCCATTAGAGACATAGGTGCCAACCCAGCAATGAATATCCAGTTCTCCAGCCAATTGTCCAAACTACACTTGACTTTGGTTAGGGAGGAACTCTGCTTCGCATGAATGATGAGCCTGTTCCAGAGAAAGGGTAGTCTCTTGGACATACCTTTCTTTACAGCAGGTTCTGTTTATATCACAGGCAGGATTTAAGTCTTTAGAAAGGGTCATTTTGGTGCTGTTTGTTTTGTAGATATGCAGGAGGCTCATAAGAGTGGGGTCTGACAATGCCTTGCATGCTAGGTGCAGATTTCCCCTGAAGAGCCTGTAGGAGACACAATACAAGGATAGGGCCATGAGATGGTCTGCATAGGACATGTTACTTACGCCTTGCATTCGTCTAGTAAGGAACCTCTGTGAATGTTCCACTTGTTGGATATGCCTAGTTAGGTACATACCAAATATCAAGATTTTTTTTTCGTCTACAGTATTGAAAAGGTATGCTTTCCAGAAATGTGCTGTCCTGGCTGAGGGAAGATATACTTGAAGGTGGGTCTACACTCTGGAAGCTGCCATATAGTTTCAAAAATCCTGGCTATGAACTTAAAAAATATTTAGCATATCTGGGCATATCAATGCATTTGTCCTAGGTGTATGTGCAAGTTTATAACTTCCCCAGTACCCACTTTCTTTTACAGTACCAGTCAAAAAAATACATAACTCAAATTCGATTGTTACTCAGAATTGCATGACATATTGTAAACTATGTCAATATTTCAGAATCAGATAGATTGCACACTTTTTTTCATAACACTGAGACCTCATATATACCAATATTTTGAGTTTATGAATATGGTAGAAGTCATTTCAGAGTGTTATGATGAAAATGTTCTGCAGTGCTCTGGATTTTGGTTTTCTTCCCCTCCTCCTTATACAATGTAAAAATATCTATAGCATTTCAAGAGTACAGAAATTACTGTCAGTTTAGTACAGAGGATTAAAGCCACTAATTCTTCATGTCTTTTACTCTTTAGTCTTGGATTTGATGCACTCAGTCACAATTTGCTCATTGTGTAACTTCACATATAACAATTAACTTGTAAGTGCTCCTTCCTTACCCAGGACTTATCTTTTTTACCAGTTCATGAGAAAATAAACAGCTTCTTGAAGATTTAGGAAGTCTCTCTTCTTCAGTTCCAGTGTTATAAAGAGTTAACAGAATTTTCATTTATGTTTTTAGATGGCAAAAAAATATGGAAACATCTACAGTATATTCCTGGGAAATAAATTAATAGTTGTGCTAAATGGATTCCAAGCTGTGAAAGAAGCCTTGGTGAATCATGCAGCTGAATTTTCAGACAGACCAGAAGATGCTGTGTTTCTAAAAATGAATAAAAACAAAGGTAAGGAAATATAATGTTTCAATACTCTTTCTTCCTGACTGACTTGACATCTTCAGGCCAGATTCCAAAAATGCTGGGGAGGTGATGCAGATAACTTTGCCAAGAGGAAACACTGCCCGAACCAGCAACAAGTCACATAAACGCATATGCACTGGGAGAAGGTAAAGCAGTAAAGTTGCTGTAAACGTAAAAACTGTAACACAATACAAGATCCACAGATGGCTCTTTGCAAGAAAGCAAGTGCTACACCTCATTGTTACAATTACTTAAATTTGGCATAACAATATTCTAAGAAATGCAATGTAAATGATCTCATGTATGCATTGTGTTTTCTGAACATTCGCAAGTATGAGTCGTCTGTTTAGAATCCCTGACTGAGACTAAGGAAAAGCAAGAGTGCAGATCAGAGCAAGCAGGCATAAATACAATACTTTACTTGACAGGCTAGAACAAAATTTAATAATTATTAAAGGTTATTATGTAAGTGAAGAAATGTATTAATGAAGGCAGTTACTGCACTGTTACCATGCACTACAGGACAGGCTTTGAATAATGTGTAGGTATGTAAAATGGCATACTTAACAAAGTCACCATAGGATTGGTTTAGTGGGAGAGGTTCATGTCCATAGTAAAGAACTTTGTATTTTTTGTCTCCCACCTTATGCTGTCTGGAGGTGGCATATGAGGGTGATGCAGGGGTGGTGAACAAAACTGACAGTTACTGTATTACTGTATAGCATGTTTTTCATAAGATCTGAAACACTGCAGATATATTTGTTACAAAGATTGTCAACATCCTGCATATTTTGTTGCAATCAACTAAACAGTCACTTATTATTCACTTTCTAATGTACGTATACATATAATAATAGTTTGTATAGAAAAAGGCATCGTAACACTATGACCTTAAAAGGGAGACAGCATCTATGGTGCATACTCATATATACCACCTGTTAGACTAGCATCAACCCCCTTTTTCCTATTTTGTACATTGGATCGGGGTCTCATATCAGCAGTGATGTCATCTTGAGCTAATATTAACACTGCTTGGTGGCTAGCTGATAGATACCTTACAAACAGAATAAACCACTGCACACTATGAGGTAACTAGCTTTACATTCAGCAGTTTGTTTCTCAGCTGTACTTTTTACTGCAATGATTCCCATTTGCCTGGTTTCTCTTTTACAGGATACAGTTTATTTGCATGCAGCAGACATTCCCCTGAGGGTATAGTGGTCTCTCACATTTTTTTTTTCTTTTTTTTAATCTCACTTGTATAATGACATTGTAAATAGAATATAGAGATGCTACTGAGTTTACTTCTGGGCATCAGCACTCAAACTGTTTCAGGAACACCATATTATTGAACCTCTGTCTCATGAGCCATTATCATTTTCCACACACTGGGTGGGCCATTAGCACACACAGTGCTGTCAGTAATTTTTCTGAACATGGGCATTTTTGTTTTCTTTAAGCATACTACTTTTTCATACTTTGCATAATTGTGATAAAAGGATAAAGCCTTACATACAACTTAGGTGATCCCTGTTTAATTAATGGCTTGAGTATCTGTTGGAACTGGCATAGAGAGGATTGGCCTTACAATCCAGAGGGATAGTCACTGTTGGTGCCATGCTTGTATCAGCAGATTGCCCACCTAATCAGAGCATTAACATGTGTGGTAGCATGCATATGACTCAAAAGAAAGTGGTCCTGAAAGTTTCAGCCACAACAGTAGGCTTTTCTGTCTGCACAACCATAGAATGACACCCTACCTAATACCCTACTCCTCTCATCATCATAATCATCATTATCATCATCAGTCCCCTTTTTTTATGTTCTACATAGGGTCAGGGCATGATGTTAACTGTCACCACTTCTCTTGATTCAGTGCCGTTCTCTTACCTTCTTTGAGAAAGACTCCCGGCTATCTTATGTCTCCTCTCAGACAATCCATCCATTACTTTGCTGGATGTCCTCATTTATAGGGTTGCCACCTTTTCAAATGGCCAAAGTGGAGCATTTTCAGGACAAACATTAGATTTTACAGGCCGGCACATACCCACAGTCAGTACAAAAGATAGAACTTAACTTTTTTGCCTAAATAGTAGCTTATTCTTGTAGCATTTTAGTTGCTTATTCTGTTTCTTATAACATTTAGGCATTTTAGATGCAGAATAACTGTTTTATGCAACTATTACATTCAATATAGGACATAATTATGTCCTACAATCTCAGGAAATTTGCCATTTTTAATATTTTTGTCAGGACACAACTGCCCAAAGAGGGACTGTCCCTCGCAAAGTGGAACAGATGGTAACCCTACTCATTTACTCTCACCTTCTTCGTGTCTCTCCCAAACCTTCTTCCCCAAATCATCTTCTGCTTTCCTGCACATGTGGCTGAACCACCGTAATTTGTTGTCTTTCAACTTCACTACAATTGGAGATACTTGGCTTCTGCTCTTATGTCATAATTTCTTTGTCTGTGCCACAGTTAGCTTCCTATCATGAGTCTCAGGCACTTCATCTCCATCACTTCTAGATTCCTCACCTGCTTTGCTTTCACTGCCCAGGTTTCTGTGCCATACAGAAGTTTTGGTTGCACCACTTTTTTTGAACACCTTACTCTTTGCTTTATTTGTGTTTTTTCCCCAAATTACCTCCTGCTTCTATACTGATTCCAGCTTTCACTTCTTCATTTAGAATTCCCTTCTCCTCGACCACCCCTCTCAGAAACATGAAGCTGTTAACCTGTTCCACTGTTTTTCCTTCTTTTTCAATTTTCATCTTCTGACTAACCCCATTTGCTGCCATGACAACTTTCTTGTCTGTACTCAGTTTGATCCCATATTCCTTCAGGTTTACATTCCATCCCCATGTTTACTAAAGTTACTTTTCCAAGTGTACTTGTAATACCACATCATCTGTATACAGCAGCTTCCCTGATCTGTTCTCTTCAAACTTTTTGTTAATGCAGCCCATCCCTAATATGAACAGCAGTAGGCTCAGAGCTGAGCCTTGATAAACTTCAGTTCTCACTGGGAACCATTTTGTAAGTCCAGACACCATGTGTACTTTTGTCATTTTGTCATTTCATCTTTGTACAGCAGGACAACCCAAACACTTGTATTGGGACCTTTGAGTATGCTTCCTGCAAGTCTAGAAATGGCCTGTTGGACTCTTTCCTCATATCCAAATGCTCATCTCCCAGCTTACTTTCTACTATTCTGTATATGAATTTATCAGTCTCCTTCTCCAGAACTTCCCTTCATGGTGACTGGAGTTTGACACTTCTATACTGCTTAGAATCAGAGATGTTCCCATTAAGTTTATACACCGGCATTAGAATGTTTACTCTCCATTCATCTGGGATGCATATTTCTCTGCACACTGCTATGAGTACCCTCAGAAGCTATCTCTCCCCTATCTTATCAACATCCTGATCATATCTGCTCTAACATCATCTGAGCCTGCTGCTTTCTCTGACTTAATTTTTCTTACTACTATTACTTCTTATAAACTGGGCTCTTATTCCTCTGTCATTGTAGGCTATGTTTGGGGTGGAACACTTTCTGTGGGGTTTTCATTACTCAGAAGCTGCTGGAAGTAATTATTTTACATGCCATTGACGCCTTGTGGTTTAGTGAGTAGGATGTTACTGACATACCTTTTGAACGGTGTCTGATAATGCTCTTCTTTATCTTTCTGTCTTTGCCTTCCAAACTACTAGTATTTCTGTGTGCCATCTGCTGCATCACTTTCCAGAAGTTGGTAGATTGCATCTGATGTCCTGTGAGTTGCTATTGCAACTACTCTGTTAGCCTCTTTGTTTAACCAACCAGTTTCTGTGCTTTGCCTGTTTAGTCTTTTCTATCTCAAAGTACAACTTTTTTCCTATAGTTCTTTTCATTGTAAAAGTTTCTGGACTTCCTGTACTCCATCACCAGTTTTCATTAAGCACCTTATTTCCATATCTATCATAACCATAAAACCATTCTCTAGTCTTCACTCATGCTGTTTTTCAGATGCTGACATTCTTTTTTGATTCCACTTATTTCCTCTACTTCCCGAGGTGCTAGAGCCCTGAGAAATCCCCTGAACTCTTATGTTTTCACTTTAATCAACTTCCAGTTTTACTGATTTGAAAAAAAAAATATATATATATATATATATATATATATATATATATATATATATATAAACATATACTGCCAAATCTAAAAACTGAGTGATTACGGCAAGAACACATATGAGGCAGAACAAATGACAAAGGAAAGATTACATGAATATTTTCTATACTCATGTAAAAAGCGCAGACTGCAAAACCCAGAACTGCACTAAGAAAAGTAATTATGCAGAGACATGAAAAGATATCTCCCCTGGATTTAATAAACTCTGTGTATTTATAGTGTTATTCCTACATGGAGTAAATGGTATTTATGTCTGCATCTCTCTCATGGCAACTCACCTTGCATATTAATGAAGGCACACTACTGAGGGGGAGCCGTGACATGGATACTGAATCAGTGCTAGGGGGTGAGTTACAGTGCTTGCAGATCCATAACATACCACCCTACACTTTCAAAGTGCCGTATGACACTTTCCAGTGCAGAAAGTGTCCTCGGACACTTAAATGAAAACATGTGAAATAATGTCATGTAGGGGTGTGTTACAGTATCTGTAACACAGCCCCTGCATCATGAAAGTGCTGTACGTCACTAAATAAATGAAAATAAAGTGTCCTTGGACACTTAAGTAATTGTGTACTGTACTGTCATGTAGGGGGTGTGTTACGGTATCTGTAATACACCCCCTGCATTGTAAAAGTGCTGTACAGCACTAAAACAATAATAAAAATGTCCTCAGATACCTATCTAATAATGTGAAGTGTAATAAATTAATTTTTAATTAATGGTTATTTTTTTATTTCGTTTTCCTCAAAGTTTAAGCATAGCTGAGCGGGTTTGCATGGTGTGGCACTTTGCTCAGCAGTGCTTAAACATATCAAGAAGCTAGATAGAAATGTATAGTTGAAATTATCATAGCTGAGTGATTAGAGTAACAGCTTTGTGTGCAGTAGGTGCACTGCTTGAATACTAAGATGGGCCATTTAGCTTTTACATGGGAAAGCATTTTTATATTAAGTTTTATTTTATTTATTGATGTAGTTAGTGATATTTGTTAACCAGGGTAGTGTAGTTAGTCCACACTCCAAGTGTCAGTGGAGATATGAGGTGAAAACCATTATTTAAACACAAGTTTCTGATATAGTACAGTCACACCCCAAGGTAATGTCATAAAAACACATAGGGGTAGGTCATGTAAAGTAAAATACATACACTTAATAATAATGTATCAATAATGATTAATTAATATTCACTTCTTATTTTTTAAATGAAAATTTTGTTTGCCCTTAGCTCAATTTTGCTAAGCACTGCTAAGCCAAGCTCAGCAATGCTTAAACAGGACCTGTCTGAGCAATACTTAGTGGTGCTTAGCTCCACTTAGCTGGTTTGAGCATTGCTAAGAAGTCCCATTCTAAGCAGTATTCAGCTCAGCTAAGCAAATTTGTGCACTGCTAAGCACTGCTCAGCACTTACCACTTTAAGCACTGCTCAACCCAGCTTAGTGAGTTTGTGCACTGCTGAGCTTTGCTCAGCATTTTCAAAAATGGTCCAGTGATGGCAAAGAGAGGAAATATGGTCTTATTTAAACCACACAGGCAGGAACACAGGCAGAACCTGTTAGACTTTGATCCCTGTAGGAACTATGGCAGGTGCTGGAGAGGGACCGTACATGTGGGTGCAGTGCTGGAGCATATTGGAGTTCAGGGTCATGGCTGGGTTCATTGTTAAGAACCATGATGACAGACTGCTACAAGGCAAGTACCAGGGCTCACAATACAAGTCTGAGTCCTGAGACTGCCTGGCACATGAGCTCAGCATTGCCACTGGCATCCCTCACACTGGTGAGCAGATCCATCACCATTATGATGACCTGAAATGGAAGAAGGGGGCACTCTTGGCCCAATGGATCCAAGATGCTTGGGACCAGAATGCCTCAGAATATTGTAAGTATATCAAGTGTTGCTTTATCAAATTGTAGTATGAATATACTGCAGATGTGCAGACTCTTAACATTAAGGCCCATGCTGGATGACTGGCAAAGCTCTGCCAACAGTGTGGTGAGTACATATATAACATGCAATATATATAGTCCAATAAATAAGAAAGTGTAATTGTCTACTGCCATTAAGTATAGTGTGTTCTGAGTGTACTGAATAATGTGTTGTTAGACCAATACTGATATAAGTGACTAAGACCAGGTACTGTGTAACACAGATGAAGGCATCAGACAAGCTACTATTGAGGAAAGGAAGCCAATACTGCAGTAATACTGTGTAGGAATGAATCTGTCAATAAAGTATACTGTGCTTGCTACTCTGAAAGTAATAACTGGCATACATTCATTGTCTACAGGATATGCAGTACAGCTGAATTTAGATGTTTGAATGTAATAAACCACTGTGTCAAGTCACCCTAAATAAAGTTTATTCCCACAAACTGTTGTGTTTAATCTGGTCTGTTGTTGAAGAAATACAAGTGTACAGGTGCTACACAGCAAATATGGCTATGAGAGCATGAAGTCACTGAGGTTTGTCTGCTATGCAGCTGTTATGCTAAACTGTACATGCAGAGCTATAAAACAAGATACAAGGAAAATTGATATATGTTCTGCACTAAGCTCTGAACCTCGAATAGTAATGTATAATGTATTATAGTGTGTTCTCTGGAGCATTGTCTTGTGTTAACCTTTGCATTTCAGCTACATGTATTCCTGAATGTAGGTGTGCAGATGCAGGTATGTATGAGACTGTAAAGGGTGGAGACTGAAAATATATGATGTGCAAATTTATATGGGTCTGGTATGCAACCCAGCACCCTGCTGTGGTCTGTAGAGATTACACATATTCATATCCACTAAGGGTTAAATGTGTACACCTGCATTCAAAGTATCAATGCACAGTTCACTATCATGACACTCCACTTATATTATTATAAGGTCAGAGGTTGTAACCAAGTGATTTCTAGACAGAAATCAATCAAGCAGCTAACAACAGTGGCCCAGTAGCTCAGTGTGATAAATAATAAATATGTTGTCCATTTCTTAATCCAAAAAAACATGTTTTGAATCCAGGGACTGGTACTAAGATGTGTTTATAGTTACACACAAGTAATCCTGCCTATTTGTAGAAACAGTCAGGTAGTGTTAAGAGATATTTTCTCCACAGGGCATACTGGTAAAGAAATGTTTGTATTAGCTGTATTTAGGGTATACTAATAAACTGTGTACACATTTACTAGTGTCAAACCCCAGGCCTACAAATGACAGCAGGATAGCTATATATACCACGCACTCTTCCCAGTACATGTCTCTCAAGTATCATGCTGTCATGACTAGTGATCACTGTTGCCAATAACCTTTGAAACAGACATAAATCCAGTAGAAGTATGTCAGTAACACTCTCACACACCATTAGTGTAGTGTACACCTTGTTAGTCATATAGGTAACCCTGACATGTACAAGTCCCCACTAGTTATATACCTACAGTTCTCACAGCTTGCCAGCTTGCCCCATACCATTCCAGGTTGACAGCTTAACAGGTATGTATGGCTACAGAAGCTATAGGCCACAGGTACATGTAAAGTAAGGGCAGACCTCTAGAGCATTGAGCAGTACTGTTGTGAAAAATAGAGCCTGTACAGTTGGTAATGGACACTTTTTCTCGCCCCCACCCCTTATCTGCATCAATAATTATTATTCGTATACTATGGGTATGTTGTTCTCAAAACCTAATATTGGGACTTGTGTTGTATTATTGTTCATATATTTAAATGGTTGCATACTAAAACACCTTGTTCAAATTCCACTGTTGTTGGCCTGCTGCCATAACTGTTACTGGAATGCTGTTACAATAATGACTGTTATTCCATTTATGCATGTGTTCTGTTTGAAATGCAATGTCTTTCAATTCTATTATTCTGGGTGAACTGGAACAACCATGCATGCTGTTATAATTAACGTTGAAATGTTTTATTCATGACTAACCAATAATCTTTGACAAACCTCATCACCATAGCATGTTTGGGAAGGCTGATCCGGGTGGATCCACCTGTCCCACCTCATCTGGCCCACAGCACCAGGACCCAGCACATCAGGGACCCAACCTGGAGCTGCCTCCTCTTGCTGGTCCTGCACCACCCTTGGGTGGAACTGCCTCAGGGGACAAGGCTCGCCCCCCTCTGGGCATGAGCGCAAGGAGGATCCTGTCATCCGACAGCAGTTTCCAGGGTTGGTGCTCATGGTCATCAAGTGAGACTTGGATGTCTGTGTGTGCCAGATGGAGGGCAGACTGGTGCAACTCGAGGGGCAAGGTGGCCCTGTGTCCAGCTCCCAGCACAGCCATCTTCCTAGCCATGAAGGGGCAGTGGTGACTGCCCATGTGTGGGGACCTCAGTCCCACTGCCCATCTGGGTGCACGTGATGCTCTGATTCCCAACCACTTTCCCTGTCCAAGGTGTTTACCCCCTCATGTGTCATACACTGCCCCTGTCCACCATCTTGTCTGTCTTGTCTGTCTGCAAATGCTACCTCTCCTACCCAAAGTACCTCCCCAAACGTACCTTCAGCCCTTCCCCAACAGTCCACTTTCTCCTTAAAAAAAACAAAAAGTCGAGCACCTGTCCTGCAAAAACTATTATGTCCCATACATAGCTCTCCATTTTGCTCCCATGTACACTGGCACCAATCAATTATCCCAGCAATTAATCAGCAAAGTTATGTCACCCACACCCCTCCCTGTGGCATGTGAGATTCCAAATTCCAAATTCTCTACAACATGCACAGTTGTTGCTGTAGAAATAATGGATAGCTATGGTCCTTTCCTACACCCATCCTGCACATCCCTACCTGCCTTTCTTATTGTTTTTTCCCCCAGCTTGCCCCCATTTCACCACTTTCTTATCACCCCTTTTTCTTGTCTTTTTTTGAAAATAGTTTGGGTTTAAGCAGAGATAAGCAGCACTAAGTGAAGCTAAGGAAACCTAAGCATCTGTTGGCATTGCTTAGCATCATGCAAAACTGCACAAACCTGCTTAAAACTGCTTACAACTACGTAAATCATTCTATCTCATTCAGCCACTTTTCTGCCCAGCAACATAATAATCAGCCCTGCCAAGTCTCTAGCCCAGGACTCTGTGCACTAGAGTCAGAGCAATGCATCACTATGCTAAATCAGCTGTGAGAATTGTCATTGCTTTTTTAAATATATCATGCATTACAGTCATTTAACATTAGGGATAAAAAGATATCACTGCCAAGTCTTGAAACCAGTACCCTGTGCACTACAGTCAGAGCCACACACCACTAAGCCAAATCAGGTGTGAGAATGAGGAATGCTTTTATGAATATATCATGCATTACAGTCATGTAACATTAGGGAAAAAAAGAAAAAACTGCCGACTCTTGAACACAGGACCTTCTGAACCAGAGTCACAGAAACACGCCACTACGCCAAATCAACTCTGGGGACTTGATGATGCATTTGTAAATATATCATGCACTACAAGCATGTAACTTTAGAGAAAAAAACATCAGTGACACATTTTGAACACAGAACCATTTGAACTACAGTCAGAGCAACATGACAGTAAGCCAACTGACCTCTGGAGTGTAGCAACTATTTTTACAAAATATCCTGATTGCCAGTCACACACTATTCCTATATATACTGGCCCAAATCACAGTGTACTTGGGCCTCTGATGCAGACACAGAACCAGTACACAGACAAATAAATGTTGCCGGATGTACAGGAGGCCTACAATATCAGGTAGAGCTGACAACTGCACAGACTGATGCTAAATATCCGCAGTTGTGCCTCCTATTTATGGTAGGGTTATCATAAAACCCACTCTGTGTGCTCATATACTGGCAAGGCAATGCAGATTGGGGTTACAAAAGCATCACAGGCAGCTCAGTGTCACACATCATACCCATCAGAATGCACATGTCCATGCTAATCCTGTGTTACACACTGTATGCATGCACTTATGTTTTAAAAATACACCTTCCATAATAATGACTTGGTAGCTCCATCTGTTACGGTTCTAGCATCTGTCACCTCTAGACACCCACAGTCCTGGCCCACAGCCCAGTGTGTGGCACTACAACTACATGCATGGCAATACAAAATAGGAATAATGGAGCCCTGCAATGTCCAGCAAAACAGGTTGATTCTACCACAGTCACTGCCACTCACAGTAGCACTTTAAAGGCCTGCAAGGTGGGACACATTTCACAATTATGAATATGTGTATTAAATGTTACCTACCACTCTTTGGATGGTACTATTATGTAACATATGCACCACAGGCACATACCTCACCTGGACTCTTGTGGGTACTCTCAACCAGGCCATGCTGTGAAACAACAGCTGACACCACACCCTCACTGACAGCAACAGCATGCTCTCCCCAATGTCTTCACAATCCCTATTCTGACTTCTTTCCAGAATGCAGCAGCTGTGGCCTGCTACACTTTCAGCAGTATATCCAGCTATCTACTACAGACTTAACATTGCTCCCAAACACCTAGAGCAGGGCATCCACACAACAGCCAAACATAAAGGGCTGGGAAGAATTTTGAGGTTTTATGGGACGTGTCTCAGTCTGCCCCTACAAACATACACAGCTGATAGACCAGCCTCAACTGTGAAACTCACATCTGCCAGTCTTCTTACTCATACCAACATACATTGTTAAACAATACACTGCTACAGAATCTGAAAGTCTATTAACAATGGCCAGACATCCATACCTCTCACCTATACAGATTTCCACAGAATGTCCAGATTTTTGGCTCATACGTTTGGCCTGTTTTTCATACAATTTGTGTTTTTCTGGCAAATCACTGGGATGATATGTTCAATTAAGTCACTAAATAATGATATACATTTGAGTTTCAGACTTCAAATCCTTCAAAAAATGTATGATAAAAAACCCTGTTAATCTAGCAAATTTTTAACTGTATAAGAGCAATATTTAAAATCTGTCCCTATTTTTGGCCCTTTTTCCTCTGATTTGGTCAGGCTTTGTCCGGATTTCTTATACTAAGAGGCTGAGAGGTATGTAGACATAGCATGCAAAACTGTGGACATAACACATCAATCTAAACAGTGGACAATACGTCCACCTACCCTCTGTGATGCTGTAGCTCCCATGCCTTGATAATGTCCTCCTCACAGGCCAGGAAAAGGGAAAAGGTCCACATGAAGGTCTTAATTAAAGCACTGTGTTATCGTGCCATTGGCTAATGGAAAGACAACATTGCTGTTCTGGATGCAATTAGCAAGTGGGAGACACAGACCATCACCTGTTCATGAGCATTACTTACAAATGGCAAGCTGCTGTCTATGCTAAAAAGATCTGGCACTTTCTTCAGGAAGACAGACTGTGATTCTTTACAACACTACTTGTGGATTTCTTCTGAGAAAATAGTACAGTACTTTACCAGGTATGTCACACAATTAAGCATGCAATGGAATGCAGATGGGGGGATGCAGTCATGGGAAATAGGAATTTGAACAGTAGATCTCCAGAACACTTCCTGGCTGACATGTTGCTGTTAATCTGCTGTCCATCACCTATGGTCATCCCTGATGGCTCTGTCTGCAGTGACACAGATCACAGCTCTGGCTCTTGAGTCACCCCAACAATGGTCAGTTCATATATGACTACTACTGGATTGTCTGTTGTACAATACTGACTGTGACACTGCCAGCCCAGCTAACTAGGATGTTGTAAACAATCATATGTCAATTATTAATATTAATATGATGAATATGCTTATCTTAGAATTGTAAGAGACCTATATATGTTATGTGGATTTTAAACAACTGATGCAGAAGTGTGTGTTGAACTGTATGTTATGTACTGACCTCATACCTCTCAACTGTCCAGAGTTTTGCAGACTGACCATGTTTGTCTCATATTTTTAGTCATTTTCTCATGCATTTGTATTTTGTCTGCAAATCACTGGCAAATCATTAAAGACTGAAGTCATAAAATAATAGCACACATTTGAATGTCAGTTGTCATATCCATCAGAAAATTCAGGTGAATGCAAAACCTGGTATTCTATCAGCTAAGTGGGCAAGAGCAATATTTACAGTGTCACTTTTTTTGGGGCTTTGCCCCCCCTCTGTTTGGGCCTTTGTCTAGATGACTTGCTGTAAGAGGTTGAGAGGTATGACTGAGCTTCAAGAGTGTAATCACAGTGTACCATATTAACAAAGAACAGAAATGTATATAATGTATTACTTGTGCAAAAGTATGTATTAATAGTAGAAGCTGGAAGCCTTGAACATACAGACATAAGTTGCAAAATTTCAAGTAAATAAGCTTAATTTGTTTTACAAATGTGTTATCTCAGTTTCAGTGCAGCAAGCAGACATAAATGTCTACAGCTAGAGATTTTTGTATTGCCTGGAAACATAAATAATTACTAGGTTGAAAATGTAAAAGTGTTTAACTGTGTTATGACTTCCAGTTCTACACAAACATCAGACAGATATGTACTTCTGACACAGAGAAATGTATGTTAGTTGATGTTTGCCTGGGTAACTGAAGTCAGGTGACAAACACTGATGTAATCTGAGATAACCCAAAATTAATGTTGATTATTAATTTCTGACCTTTTTCAGAGAAAGACCTTTGCATGTTGTACGTGTCTTTGTATCTGACAACATCCACTCATCTGTATTTACCTTGCTAACAGTAAGGAACTAATGAAATGTAAAATAGTTTACATATAGATGGGAATATAGTATATATGTTTGATGTTTGTGTGGTCTGTGTTGCTTTAAGTATCACTCATCCCTGCATTTAATTTTCATTTGAAGCTCTTTATTTAAATTTTGATCAGTTTTGTTTTGTATCTTATTCTAGTATTAAATTTGTTTTGTTTTAAGTTTTCTGTTCTGTTGTAGTTTTAAGAGTTCTTGACTTTGGTCAGTTAAAAATGTTACCAAAGAATTATTTTGAAAACTGTGAATAGCATCAGATAATTAGTGTGAGGAGCTGAGAGACAGCATTACTCTTTTATTTAGAAATATCTGTAGTTAGTAAGTGTTTGTGTGGTCTGCATTGCTCTGACTATCAGTCATCTCTGCATTCAATGTTGATTTGAAGCTCTTTATTTAAAGTTTGATCACTTCTATTGTGTATCTTATTCTAGTATTACATTTGTTTTGTTTTAAGTTTTCTGTTCTGTTGGAGATTTAAGAGTTCTTGGCTAGGGTCAGTTAAAAATGTTACCAAATAATTCCTTTGCAAACTGTGAATAGCATCAGATAATCAGTGGGAGGAGCTGAGAGACAGCATTACTCTTTTATTTAGAAATATCTGTAGTTAGCTGAAGTGTTTGTGTGGTCTGCATTGCTCTGAGTATCAGTCATCTCTGCATTTAATGTTTACTTGAAGCTATTTATTTAAGGTTTGATCATTTCAATGTTGTATCTTTTTCTAGCATTACATTTGTTTTCTTTTAAGTTTTCTGGTCTGTTGGAGTTTTAAGAGTTTCTTTTCCCACCTGCGCAGTCCTTGTTGTGTTCCTAAATTTGGTGACTTTTGAGTTGCCTGCCCCTACTATAAATCTCATTTTGGACACTCCTGTCAATCCTATTTCATCAGCTTATTGTATTGAGTAGAGAGACATCATATGGGAAGGTCCACCCCCTTCGTTTCTCAACCATAAATTATCATGTTTCATCCCTTCACACTTAACCTAAAAGAATATTACTGTATCTGTGTTTCTTCCTACTTTATTACTTTATTTTGCTTTAGCTGCCTGTTCTTAAAAGTAATAAATTGCACTTATTCTGCTGCATTTATTACTGCTTGTTAGTAGCCTGATTAAATTGTAAATATTGTTCTAAGCCTTTTGGTTTAAACACTTGGGCTTCAGGCCAGTTGTTTTACATTAAGAAGGTTTGTGGTCTACGCTCTTGTGGGAGGAGAGGGTAGATTATGCGCTCCTGAGCTGGGAGATGCTGGTTAAAGGCTTATTGTGCCTGCTTATTTGAACTGTTTCTTTCTGAAATTGGTGCGCCTTGTTTGCTGTAGCATATGCTAGATTCAGACCTGTTGAATCTAGCTTTGTTTATATAACTTGAGCACTAATCCAGGTCATCTTTTTTGAGAGGGTTCTGCTGTATCCTAGTATCAGGAGTGTGCAGTTAGAACTTGTCTCTGATTGAAGATTGCTGGAACAGGGCTCAGCTTTGAGTTTTTTTATTGGTCATTTGGTTTATTTCTTTAAATCAGTTTACTCTTGTTTGCTACTGTTATATTTAAGTGTGTATCTGTTCTCCTGTGTTAAATTGACCTAAACAGAGTTTAAATATCTTTAGCATAGTCTGGTTACAGGTTTTGTGTATTCAGATTTGTTTGCTTGATTCCTGTGTTTCGTGTTACGCCATCTTGTGTTGGTCAGGCCCTGCCTGCACTTACTGGGCATAAGTGAACTGGTTGGAAATAGTCTGACATAGAGTGTTGAGCTAAGAGCTAAGGGGCAAGGGTTGATTGGTCAACTCCATTCTTTCTATTTTACCTTTGCTTTTTGTGGTATTTAAAACCTTACCAGCACTTCTGTGTGACTGGGGCCCTCACCTGCAGCTACTGTATTGATTTTATCCATCCCTACTCACACCTATAGGTACTCTCCTCAGAGAGTACCCACTCTACTATCCCTGACCTCTCTTCCACAGATTCTGATAACCATGGATGGACAATGTCCTGTAGTTTCTCCTGCTAGTCTGGTTGATATGGGCATCCTGAGACAGTGTAGCAACTGCCTTATGTACACAGAAAACCCTCTACTACTACCACCTAGGAGCACAATATGTGAGAGATGCAATCAGATTAAGAACCTAGAATCCTTTTTGTCTGAGTCACAAGCCAGAACATGATTGACAGACCACTATGCTTTGTCAGAGATGGCCTTCATCTGTCTCCCCTGGGCTTTAGGCTTCTGACAAAGGTTCTTGCCTCCTCAGTAGTGCCTTTTTTAGGCAAAGTCATGAGCACAAAATTACCAACATGAAAAATTCCTATAAATGAAATTTAAAGGTTGTGCTGCTAAATTCTAGGAATAGTAGAATGAAACTGCAGTCATTGCAAGCATTCCTTGCCCTGGAGGATGCTGGCATTTGTGCAGTCACTGAAACCTGGTTCAAAGCTGTGGAGAGCACCACATCCTTACCAGGTTACTCATCCCACCATACTTTCAGACCCAAAACGGAGGGCTACAAAGCCAAAGGAGGTGGAGTTTCAATATTTATCATAGACATACACACCTCCAGGCTGGTCTACATAGTAGACACTTCAAGTGCCGATAACTGTTGACAAAACACCTATTCAAATCATAGCTAGCTACAGACCCCCAACCATAGGTCAGGACACCCACTCCACCTATCTGGACTTACTTGAATCTATCAAGATTCAACCCTGTGCCCTGATCCTGGGTGACTTTAACTACCCAACTATAGAGTGCAAGACCTATTCTAGCCCAAACATGAATGCCCAGTGATTCCTTGCCAATAAATTGGATCAGCTGTTCAACAGCCCTAAGAGTGGTGAAAATATCCTGTACCTGGTCCTAACCAATATCGGTAGCCACTGTAGTACTCCTACAGTGTTATCCTCCTTGGTAATATCTGACCATAAACTGATCACTTTTAAAGTCACCATATCTCTGGATCCCTTCCTTGTCAGGGTCAAACAAAAAAACGTTTCCAAAGCTGTCTGCAATCTCCTCAGAGCTGGTATAAGTAGCTTCACAGCCACTGTTCCTTCAGTTGGAAATGGCAGTAATGTCCAAGCCTACACCAAAAAACTAGATGAGCACCTACATAGCTGTATGGACTCAGCAATACCTGACAGGGCCAAATCATCTTCCTCAATGAAGAGTAAACCGGTCTGTTTGACAGTAGCAATAAACAAACTCTACAATAGAAGGAACAAAGTGCTGTCCAGGGCCAAGAAGGAGCAGGTGCCAAGTTGGAAGCAATCTCTCCTTTGTCTGAACAAGCAAATAAGGTAACTGGTGAAATCCTCTAAGGCTAACTTTAATCCAAATTGGCCACATCGTCCAAAGACAATCACAAGGCCTTTTTCACATATGTCCGTAATCTCAAAGGCAACACCCAAATCTGCTCTGAAGTGGTGTCCAATAACACCACATACACAAATGCCATAGATATAGCCAACCTGCTGGCAGACAGGCTCAGTTAAAACTTCACCCCCTGTCCCCTCATCAGTAACCAGGACATCCCCAACACCTGCCCAACTCTCCTCATCACCATGTAGCAGGTCCTTAATGCCCTCTCACGTATTATCCAGCTGGTGTCCGGAAATGCACATTTGTCTGGCAGGGGGGGTCCACATCTATCAGGCACATGTACACATTCCAAAAACAGCTAGGTACTGCAGATGTCAAACACTTATGAGTAGGTCACCCTACAACACATATGCATGGCTCTCTGTTATTGTGTAGCTCAGATGTTCCAGGAATATCCACATGCACCTGTAGTAGCACACACCTATTTGAGGGATGTAGGCTGGATGACATGGTACTGTAACGCTGCCCAAAGGGGACACCCAGCAGTCAATGGCAGTGATGTGTATGGACATATAACAACATAGTCTGTCACAGAAGTCAGGCCATTTCTAGAATTCCTGGTACCATACGAGGTTACTAGGCTATGAACCCTGTGCAGCCATATGACTAGATCACATGTTAGCCCATGTGTATGCAAGGCAGCAGCTGATGCCCCCGTCCAACAGGGACCCAGGTGGTATCCCAAGGGTGCATGTGCTGTTAACCATCCAGTTGACCAGACTATGCTTGCAAAGGTGAAGGCAGCTTCCCTGCCTGATGTGGACAGGGTGCCCATTCCACTGCAGGGTGAGTGGGACACACACCTGAGCTGCCAAGAAGGCCTGTTCAGGTCACTCACCAGGTGGAGGTTGTATGTGTGTGTTAACAGAGTGGAGCATGACTTGCACTTGTGCAGCAGTCCCAGCAATGTGGAGTCCGTGATAGTCTTGCAGGCCAGAGTGAGGTCACTGCTGAGGAGTATGTATGAAACAGGATAGAGGGTTGGCCTTATAGCCTATAGCTGTACTGTAGATGTTCGATGGCCTACCGTTCACTGGTTGGGAGCCTCTGTGATGTTGCTAGCTGCTTCATGCACTGTGTGATGTTAATGGTGATCAGAGAAATATGCACATTAATGGTCCTCATTGGGGGGGACATGAAACATCAGGATCAGGAGGCCAATGCATGCTTTAATGCCAGTATGTTGCTGATACCCACACACATAATGTGTTGATAGATGGCAGGGGTATGATGTGGGTGTTAGCAGTGGATAGTGTTGGCAAAAGTGGATGTATAGGGTCTGTATATAAGGGTGGCCAATGTATGCCGTCCTGTGATGTGTTCCCCTGTTCATGTCTTTCAGGTGTGATGTACTGTAGACAGAACAGGGTGTTCTCAGAAGGGGAGACTGCTGTAAACATTGATACCCTCAGAATCCATCACCAGATACTGTTGGGAAGGAGCCAACAAAATCTGCAACAATGTACTGCCTTGTGGGCAGAACTGGTGGCAACAGTCAACCATGTGGGTCACCAGGACAGGAGCTACAAACAGGTCCAACATCGTGCCACAGACCTCATCCATAATGCACAGCAAAGGGGTGCAGTTGTGGCCAGGGACTGTGCTGACACTGGTGGAGGGCCTGCTACTCAAGCACAACTCTCAGCCTCTGAGGAGCTCCTCATAAACCTTGGTTTAGCCACCGCCTCCCAGGAAACCATCACTACATTTGTCATGGAGGTGGGTGGCACAGACTCTATAGCCAAGGAGTGTCCAGGTAAGACTCCAGTGGATATCACATTAGTACTGTAGCATTTATAGTGGCAGCCTTTGCATACCTGTATGCATATGTCAGCTCAATCTGCATTTGTGGGTGGGAATTTGTAATGCACACATGTGCACACATTTTCTAAATGTCAGCAATTTGGGTAGTATCACAACTTGTAGAGTACATGTTCATAAATGCACATATTATCCTGCACCAATGCCACATGTGTGTGTGCTGACAATAACTCTCCCCCACAACCCCATAGGTACCTCTGGTGTGGTTCTGTAACATCAACCTGAATCCGGTGAGTGTGGTACTGTCATGTTGTGGCTCACCTGTACCCTAGGCATGTTAAGGGCAGCCAGTTTCACATGCACACAACTGTTAAACTTAGCCATATTGCAATATGTGCATGTTCACTTGTGGTAGGGTTCACTGCAGTTCATCACATTGTTCATCACAGGAACCTATTTGCAGGAGCTGTAACATATTTGCATGTACTTTTGTGTAGGTGTAGCCACTGTGCTATATAGGGGTACATTAGTAGTGTATACACAGGTGCACTGTGTGTTAGGAGAAGGTCAATCACATACGCTCCCTTCTCACGTATCTCACAGGTGTATAGTAGTAGCAACATTAACTGGATGTAGCTGCACTGCATGTTTTTGAGGGCCTGTCCAGAGTGTGTCTGTTGTGGTCTTACTGTGTGTCGTGCATGGAATCATTCACAAGGTGTGGGCTGTATAATGCCTTTATGGTACCCTACCTATAGATATATATATATATATATATATATATATATATATATATATATATATATATATATATAGGTGTGTGTGTGTGTGTGTGTGTGTGTGTGTATCACCAAACATTATAGTGCAGGAAGTAATTTACTTATGTTTTCTTCCCTTCACAGGTGAACATATGGGTTGGGGTCTCTCCCATTCACAACCTGAAGTCAGTGTCTCATCAGACTCTGATGATGATGGTGGCCATAGTGAGGCACAACTGAGGTAGTTGGGGGCTGAATTTGTGCCATTGGTTGACATCCCACTTCTACCCCCAGTGTCCCCACACAAGTTCAGTATGCCCACATATACCCTGTCCCTAGCAGCCACAGATATCAGACAGTCAGAGGGTGGTGGCATCTAACAGGGTAGTGTGGTGACTATGGCATCTGTGACTGTAGACACTAGCCATAGCCAGAAAGCTGGTGAGGTCCTACACAGGCAGCTTGACGGGGTGCTCAAAGAGGACTGCTGCCATCCAGCCCCTGTCAGAGGTGTCACAGTACGTGTCACCCAACACATGTTTCTGTCCATCATGGAGCCACAGGCACATTGTGAATGGTACACCGGAAAGACCCTCAGAGTCATGGATGCAACACTTCCTGACATGTGTGACACCCTCCATGACATTGGTGATGCTGTATGTCATTTTTCTGATGTCATGGAGAGACAGTGGGGTGAGCTATTGTCGGTTCTTAACCATACAGTGTCTGAGCTTGAACATGTGGTGGGAGTAGGGCATCGGACATGTGGACGTAGGTCAGCAACATCAGCTGAGAGCCCATGTGGCCATGCAGATTCACACTCCCATAGTGGCAGTATGACTAGCACTACAGAAAGAAGGGTGCTGTCCACACCACAACATAGCAGGCCATGGGAACATGGTCCTGGCCAGTCCCATGAGGGATACAGACCTAGCAGACAGTGGTCACAATCAGGAAATAATACCACATCTGCACTTGGGCAAGGTGGTGCCAGTGACACTCTTGGCAGGACCAGTTCCCATGTCAGTGGCTGGCGATGGTGAACTGTATATCCTGCCATGTAGTGTACATGGCTGTCCAACATACCCTCATGTAGGGTTAGCACATGGCTTGACTGTGTGCATACACAAACTCATAGATCACTATCACATGCAGGTCACCACCAGACACACACAGCTCCTCTCCATGGCCAGGTGTACACCACCCCTCCAGACACACACACATGATATCAAAACCCCACACCACACCCTGTGCATGTGATGATACCCATGCCACATACCTGTTATCCATACCATTAATGCAGGGACATGCTAATATGTGTCTGATGCACAGGGTGCATATAGTGCAGGTAATGCCAGTGTGCAGTGTACTATTATCATGCCGTGTAAGGTGTTGTCTGCTGCCAATTGTCATGGGTACACATCATAATGTATGTACCTTTGTGCCATGATGCTTTATTGCTGTTAGTACTGTTGACTGACTGTTGTCTCACAGACCTTATTCTGCTTTTGTGCCAGGTGTCTGTGTGTATGTCCTGGGGACCTGCTGCCATTACCAAAGCTGAGTATGGTGGAGTAAAAAGACAGAAACCTTCTCATTGCCAAGGTATGGCTTATATGTGCATGTTTACCTAGGTGCATATGCATGCAGCAGTGTGTGAGGGACAATGGGAGCAGACAATGTAACCTTGCATGCATACCCTTGACACAGCCAGCTAGCCTTCATATATGTCACCTGAGTATTCCGTAGGATTACAGGTTCATAGATACATGGAGGTTACTAGAGTACTGGCCCTGGGTCCCTTACAAGCCTAGCCATTGCTTTTTGCCCAACAGAATCATCGATCAGCAGCTGTGGCCCCTGGCATTGCTGGACACAGGTTGAACCCTAGGGACAGATGTTTTTCCTATTCAATCAACCTTGATGCAGTTGATGAGGGTATGCATGGTAGTGTGTTTGGGATGTTTGGGCAGTGTAGTCTTGACACAGGGCAGCCTCTGGGAGCCAAACCTGACTCTCCAGCATGTGTTTTTGCTATGTCATATGCGAAGCAGGCCTCTCGTGCCAGTAATACGCAGAGTTATACTCATGTAGATGGGGCAGCTATTGAAGGGCTGAGCACAACATTGCCATATAGGCATGCCACAGACACCTGTGGGCAATCTGACCGATAACCAGAGGGGCACTACTGATTACAGGCTGTCTGCGTGAAACAGGTGTTGAGGGCCATGGCTAACCTTTGTGGGTGTTAACATAGCTTTTACAGTTTCTGCAGTATATATAGCAGACTGGCCATGCTGCTAATGTAATATTGTACTGACTGAGGACTATTCAGAGGTACTGACCACCATTTGTCTGAATGCAGTCCCTTTACCTATGTGGTGCAACACATACAAGCATTTTCTGACCACTGCCACTACTTGCTGCCTGAATGCAACATAGTTGGCATCCTGACTACCCAGGTCTGTCGTCACAGTCTTTGTGTTTATGGGGTTGGTGCTGATGTGGGGAATACTGGGGCCATGTCCTTGCTGTATGGTATACTGACACTGTTGTTGCCTTCAGCATGTGGCCAGGACCTGGGCACCATTCCATACCAACTGTATGGTCCATTGCAGTGTGTTAATAGCAGTTTGTGGCTCAATGACAGACTGCACAATACTTATAGTTGAGACAGCCTTAGGCAGTACCTACATATGTGGGTGGTGCCAGTTAACATTCATGCATTTCTACATGTGGGTCATTGGGGGCAGCAGGTAGTCACAGGGCCTTCACATATGTACATATTGCACCTACATAGGTGACACAGATTGTGGTTGCCACCTTATCAAATGTGGACTGTGGGGCACGTCTTGTAGTAACGTGAGAGTTGGCAGGACATACCATACCCACAGCAAGTACAACACACAGGACTTCCTTTGGTGTGCTACTATGACACTTTCTCAGTGTGACATTACCTGAGCTTATGCTATCTGCCATAACATTAAGGTGCCTCTGATGTGCAATAACTGCTCTGTGCAAATAGTAGACAACTTTATGAAATGTTTGTTGACCTACACTCTCAGCATGTCTGTATTGTTTCAGTTGTTGTAACAGGTCACACCTTGCCAAACACGGACTGCAACCTGCAGTGTGGTACAGATGTTGGCCATACCACTGATCTCTAAATATGTCTGCAGAATGTTCTGATGTTTACCACATATTTTGTTTCTGTTTGTCATAACATTGTGGTTTTCTGGCAAATTGTTGGAAAAGCATGACAGACTAACATTACAGATTAATGATGTATATTTTTATGTCAAAACATATACCTTTTGGGATGTGCATTCAAACGCACAACCTGTTCTGGTATATACTTTCCATGTGTGTCACAGCAATATGTGAAGCTTGTGCTCTGTGTTTGACCTTTGCCCCACTGTTCTGTGTGGATTTAATCACACATCTGTCTGAGAGGATTTGAGAGGTATGCTGGTGGCTGTAACCCAGTTAGACTGCTGCAAGAGGATATACATGCATAAACACACACTCACTCATGACCTGCCCTTGTTGACAGTAGAACCTCTACCTGTTTAGTTTTACATACAATACTGCTATACACATAGCACAAGCACCACACTGCTACTATAGTATTGCAGTGTCTGCCACTACTATTCAGGGTGGTGACAATTGCAGGGTCTGTTAGGATTGCCAATGGGGGATTCACAGGCCCTTAACATGGTAAAGTCATCACAAACACACACGCACACAGCTGACTGGGGATATGCATTGAAACACACATGCGCACAGAGTTGACACTTCTCTGATTAGAATACGTACCTATCTTGTTATGTACAATACAGACTGACATGACTATTGCATGTGCAACAATGACTTTGTTTTAGAAAATGTGTAACTTTGCTTCTATGGTGGATGATATCTGTAGGGGCCCTGACTAGGTTGGCAATGGGGAGTTAACAGGGTGGAACAGCCATGCAAAATGGTATGACCATTGCATACGCACAGGCAAAACAGCTGCAGGGGATAGGTATACAAAATGCTATACATGCATTTGTTTGGCCAGTGGATGGTCGAATGGGTATTGTCAAAAGCAGTTCGGCAAAATCTCAAAAAAGCAATTGCAAAAGTTGTGAATCGCAAAATATCGCCCCCTTTTTGACCCATGATAATGCTTATTTAGGTGGTAGAGTGGTCGTAAATGTTGAATTCAGTGTTGTTTATGACATTCCAACCGTTTGGCATTACAAGATTCGTGCATAAAAGTCGGTGCTATACCTGATCAAGCAATGTGCATTTGATCAAATGACTGTAAACCATACAAAACACATACACTCACAGAGTTGGAAATAGTCAGATTAGAATACCTACCTATCGACTTCTATGTACCATAGTGCTACATACATATCACATGCGCCACAGAGATTATATGTCAGGGACATAACCCACAACCTTTTACACCAATTAATCTTGGGAATGACTTCATAAATGTGGGGATAAACCACACAAAATAGGGACTGTTCTCACATATTGCACTTACAAACCTAGACAGGTGATAAGGTAACAGATTTTGTATCAGTATGATGTTTTAGACGGGCATGATGTCTGAAGCTGACATGTTTGTCAGTACAGTAAATGTCACATATTTGCCAATGATTTGTCATAATACCCCATTGTTATGGGAGACTGACCACATATCTGTTGCAAACATCTGGAAATTCTGCATACATCTGTACAGATGACTGGTGTGACCTGTAGAATTTGACATGGTGCATCTAAGCTGAATGACAACAACAGGCTCTTTAAATTAATGCCATGGGGGGTCAACAGGCCTTAAAATGGTATAACCAATATACACAACAGCCACAGGGGATATGCTTCACACTCAAACATATTCAGTAGTAGAGTTGGCTGCACTAAGACTCAAACCCCTTCCTACCTAGTTGTATGTATTATAGTGCAGCCTACTTATTGGATGCACCACAGAGCTTATATGCCTAGACAGTGCACAACAGTGGATCTAAGGTGGATGACATGAACAGGCCCTGTAAAGTAATGCATTGAGGGTCACCAGGGTGGAACAGGCCTCAAAATGGTATCTTTCACACACAAACAGTTGCCAGTATTGAGATTAGAACCCCTACCATACTGCTACATATTTATCACATACACACACAGTATCACAGTTGCCAGTATTGAGATTAAAACTCCTATCTAGTTTTCTCTAGTATACTACTACATAGTTGTCACATGCACCATGGAGCTTATAGGATTGAAGAGTGTCCAAAGGTACTTTGAAGGTGAATGACATCAGCAGGCTTTGTAAAGTAGGGTAATGGGAGGTTTATTGGGTGGAAAAGGTCTCTCAAAATGCTTTTATTTACAAACACATGCACAGTTGGTAGTGCTGAGATTAGAATCCCTACCTATCTAGTTATATGTACTATAATACTACATATTAATTGCGTACACCACAGAGCTTATAGCCCTGAACTGTATCCAAAGGTACTTCTAAGGTAAATGACATCAGCAAGCCATGCAAAGTAGGCAATGGGAAGTTTACTGGCTGGAAAAGGCTTCAAAATGCTTTAACCTACAAACACACACACACACACACACACACACACACACACACACACACACACACACACACACACACACACACACACACACACACACACAGTTGCCAGTGCTGAGATTAGTACCCCTGCCTATTTAGTTTTATGTGCTATAGTGCTACATATTTATCACGTGCATCATGCAGCTTATAGAGTTGAATACTGTCTGAAGGTACTTCTACGGTGAATGACATCAGCAAGCCTTTTAAAGTAGGGCAATGGGAAGTTTACTGGGTGGAAAAGGCCTTAAAATACTTTAACCTACAAACACACACATACAGTTGCTAGCACTGAGATTAGAACCCCTATCTATATAGTTACATGTACTATAGTGCTACGCATTTATTACGTGTGCACGGAGCTTACAGAGCTAAAGAGTGTCCAAATGGACTTCTAAGGTGAATGACATCATCAGGCCTTGTAAAGTAGGGCAATGGGAGGTTTACTGGGTGGAAAAGGCCTCACAATGCTTTAACCTAGAAACACACACACACACACACACACACACACACACACACACACACACACACACACACACACACACACACACACACACTCATGGCAGGTGAGGTGAGATTACAAACCCTACCTGACTGCTATTACACAATGGAGGTAACTTTCATACTGCCACGTGCCAGTGGTTGCAATTCATGTGCAAATGTCTGCATGAGGTCATCACTCTATGCCTTTCAGGGTGACTCTCTCCCTCTCTTTCTCTCTCTATGCCTCTTTCTTTCTCTCTCTGTCTCTCTCTTTCTGTCTCTCTCTCTCTCTCTATCCATCTATGTCTGTCTCTCCCTTCCCCTGTCCCTTCCTGTCTATAATTGATATATTTGTATATGTTACATATGTGTATATATATATATATATATATATATATATATATATATATATATATATATATCTATATATATATATATATATATATATATATATATATATATATATATATATATATATATGCCTATCACCTTCAACAGATGCAGATATGTCACATATGTTCCACCCCCAGATAGCTGTGAGTAATCCTGTCTGATGGGGGTGGGGAGACAGTTAATGTGTACATAGCTGTCTGTATGTGAAGACATATCTGGACAACAGAGTTGTACAGTCAGATGTGGATTTATGCATGGTCTGTAATTCTCTAAGTGTAGGAGCATGCCCAGTAAGACTTTCAATAGTAAAAGTTTGACTCCATTCCAGAGGTAGCTGTAGTCCTGTCCAGGATTTTGTGTGCTAAAGCTGATTGAATGATGAACCTGTGTAAACAGTCAAGCACCTCTGTGATATACTGTGTGAAGAATCTCCTGGCTGTGTGCTATCCTTATTAACTGAGTCATATCCTGGTGTGGGTACAGAGTGCATTGGATTGAGCAGAGTTTCCCTTGTCTTTCTGTAGTGCAGTCATGGCTTCTGTCCACAGTTGCTGCTGTTATTTATTTATAGTTATGGTGTGAGTGAGGTAGAAGTTGCAACATCACACACAGGGTTATAGACCTCACACCTCTGACAGTAGCTGTTTAGCAGGTTGTCCATCATTGTTCCCCGTATATTTGCTGTGGTCCTCAGATGGTTTGTGTTGCACTATTATTGTAAGGCTACAGGTTGGCCATAGCTCTCATACTCTTACAGATGAAGATCTGGACAGGCCTATATGTAACAGTCAGACACAGGCCCAGACATGGGGGCAGGCTCTTAATATTGTTCTTCCAAATGTCACAGTTGGTTGAAAGGTTTTGTATTAGCTTGCATTTACTTATGGGTATGTCACCTGCATCTCTCTACTGTCTGTCGTTACTGTTTTCACATCAACCTTTATTGGTTTGCCAATAGTTTGACAGGCAAATGCAATGTTATTACAAGCAGAACAGATATATGAGGCATACATGTGGACATTCTGTGACACCCTGTCATTCCACGGGTATGGATGGTGCCCACTGACTTGTTGACAGTATGTGGCAGCCTTTATATCCTGGCAATCAACTGACTTGTCACAACCTGCTGTAGTAAGAACTGTGTAGGTTACTCACACCTGTGTACTATCCATATGTGTTGCCTTCTGTCCCTCCATTGTCCAGCTTTCCTGCAGTAACAAATATTTATTTCTGACCAGTGTGTACAATTCCTACCATTGGCATAGCTGACATGCAAAACAGTTACCAGGGCCAGTCTCAAACCATGGACCCTAATAACTAAAATACTGTATTTAGACCACTAAGCTACAACAGAAACCAATAAGTGGAGTCTACTTGCTGACACTATTAACCACAAACATACACAGCACATTGACCCCATGCATATTGTAAAAATGGAACAAGTTATCAAGTTGATTGTGACAGCTCTGGGAATGTGTGGCCTGCTGCTATCACCTTACAGACATAAATGTTACTGCAGTTCTATGTGAACACAGGTGTGTTGAGGGGAGGCTGGCATACATCTTAAGTGTATACATCTTTACAGACTGTGCAGATGTTGAGGTCACATTTTGAGTCCATTTTTCATAAAATTCTGGTTGTGTGGCAAATAACGGTGACTTCATTGTAGGCTGAAGTTAGACAGTAATGACAGACATTTGAGTTTCAGACTTCTTGACCTTCAGCAAATTCATGCTACTGCAACAGCTGTTATTCTAGCAACTTTCTATGTTTGTAAGTGCAATATTTGTGACTTGTCCCTGTTTTGGGGCCTTTGCTCCACATTTCTTTATGGGTTTGTGCAGATTTCTTGCTGTAAGAGGATTAGTGCTATGTATGGGACTTAACATCTATGCATTTGCCCTTTGACCCCACTGTTTGTAAATCCCTCACATAGTTCAGTGGATTTTGCTGGCTTAAGGCCTACTGCATATTGTGGGTCAGCCAGTATTTGGGTGAGAGCGCCTGTTTTCCCACATAGCTGTCCATTGTCTGCAGCTATCCTGGTAACCTACACCATTCCCAGGCATACATGCAGCAATACCATACATATGCTACCACAGTCTACTACTCATTCATTTATTGTTAATAGGAGTGACTTACCATGTGCCAGCAGCAGTTGAGAGGACAATGCTTCAAGGTTGACTTTGTCAGATGCAGGCAGTACACAGCCTATACATGGTAAGGTATAGGTAGTGTGATGTGATTGGCATCCATTTTACTGTGTGTATGTGAATCAGAGTGAGATGTCAGTCCCTGGGCCCCTAGGGTGTCAGTGTATGTGCTATGTGTTGCCTCTTTGCCAAGGGCATACTGGGAATGCCTACGTCTGCCTACAGGGATAGGCTGAGGCCGTTCGTCCTCCAAGTCTCCATGTGCCTGTGGGGACCTTGGCAATGGTGGGGGCCTGTGTCCCCCTTCCCTGTGATGTTCCTGCCACAGCTGTTTCCACAGGATCATATTGTGTAGCATGGCAGATTCTATGAACATATATGCACATGTGGCTGGAGAGTACTGCAGGCCTCTACCAGATATGTCATGGAAGTGGAACCGTGGCTTGAGCAGCCTAAACACATGTGTGAGTGCCTCATTATGGAATTCTTCAGTGGGTGTGTGTGCATTTCTGATGGGTGTCGTCATCCATGGTTCCAGTGCGTAGCCAGCATCCTCCACTAGATGGCCATACGGAATGGCCTCCTTGGCAAATGCCTGGTACAGCTGTCAGAGTCATGATAGCTGACAGGGCTGCCAGCACACACATTGATAATAATGCCCTGAGCATTGCACATGACCTGGCAGTTGATGGAGTGATAGCCCTTGTGGTTGACGTAGACTCTACCCTCCTCACCTGTTTAGCAGTTTGTCCATCATTGCACCCTTACATCTGCTGTGTTCCTCAGACGGTTTGTGTTGCAGTGTTATTATAAGGCTACATGTTGGCCGTAGCTGTCAAACTCTTACAGACTGATGTCTGGAGAGCCCCATATATAACAGTCAGACACAGGTCCAGACATGGGGACAGGGTACTGCTATTGCTCTTCCAGGCATAGACAGTTGGTAGAACATTTTGTATTAGCTTGCATTTTCTGATGGTTATGACATCTGCTTCTCAACTGTCTGTCATGGCCAGTCTCAAACCACAGACCCTGTCAAACATAGTACTGTACTTAGATCAGTAAGCCACAATATCCAACAGCAAGTGCTGTTTACTTCCTGAGAGTATTAACCATGCACAGGCATAGCACATTGATCTCTGCATATTGTGGACATGGAAGAAGTTAGCAAGTTGATTGGGACAGCTGTGGGAATGTGTGGTCTGCTGCTGTTACCCTACAAACATAAATATTACTGCATTTATATGGGAATACGGGTGTGTTGGGGGAGGGGAGCATACCTCTCAATTGTACAAATTTCCACAGACTGTCACAGCTGTTTCCGTAGGATCATATTGTGTAGCATGGCAGATACTATGAATATTTGTGCACATGTGGCTGGAGAGTACTACAGGGCTTCAACAGATATGTCAAGGCAGCAGAACGGTGACTTCAGCAGCCCAAACACATGGTCTACGATGTTCCTAGTTTGTGAGTGTGCATCATTATGGAATTCTTCAGTGAGTGTGTGTGTGTGTGTGTGTGTGTGTGTGTGTGTGTGTGTGTGCGCGCATTTCTGATGGGTGTCATCATCCAGTGTGCAATTGCATAACCAGCATCCCCCACTAGATTGCTGTACTGGATGTCCCCCTTGGCAAATGCCTGGTACAGCTGTGAAGCATGCTGTATACGGGAGTTGTGATAACTAGACAAACTTGGAATACCGAAACAGGTAACTACAAAAACAGGAATGCAGGCAAGAGGGCTTGAGGTATGTACACAGTAGTAGCTTCCAAAGTTTATTCTCCAGACTTTACTTCAAACAAATGATAAAAACAGTAAAAAACAGTAACCGCAAAGCGCTTTTCGTCTCATCCCTTAGTGTGACTTCATCAGACAGTTGCAACCAGAATGTTTCAAACAGTAAATACAAATTCAAACCACGTCAACTTCCTCCAAGCAAAAGACAAGCCCGCCCCCAAGGTAAGCATGAAATTACAATTAACCCATTCTATGCTTCTTTAAAAATCCGGCTTCTTGTGAAACAAATATGTGTGCAGTAAATATATTTGTATATGTGTAAATATAAATATAGCTCATCACTTCGAAAACACTCTTAAAAAAACTTTTAAAAGTGTTTTCAAAAATATTTAAAAAACATACAAACATTTAAACCAATAGTTAAGATGACAGTAAAAAGTGAGAAGTCCAGAATGAAGTGTATAATTGAAAACAGTATAAAATAAAATACTTTACCACTGTGTGAAAAAGTATTACAATCTTAAATAACTTTTAGTAGTAGTTAATAATGAAAGTTCTAAAAAATAGGATGGAAAATATAATAAAACACTTATATTGGCTCCATGTTGTCTGAATTTAAGACCATCAAGCTGAAAAGCTATAAAGACTGGAGCAGAGAAAACATTCCTGTAAATGACGTCCAGTGAATATAATAAAATGTGGAGTAAGAGTACACATTCACATAAACAACTCTAAATGTAGATACATTCATGTATAGGCAACAAGTATATATTAGTGAACAAAGTATATATTCACCTTATTAAACACTTTAGTTTAAGGATGCAAGATATGGAATAAACTTAATTCAGTCCTGGCGGGTAGCAGGCCCTGGTACGAAGTTGCCATATTAATTCCAGTTTTTCTAGGAATAATGAACTAGGGCCACCACTTTCATCACTCATAACCTGGTCAATCACTCTAAATTTAAAACAGTGTAATGGAAAAGCACTCACATGTCTAGCCAGAGCATTTTCGTGCTTTGATGTTGTAATGCTGTAAAGGTGTTCGTAAACCCTTTCTTTTAGTTTCCCGTTTCCGACTTCCCAAAATAAAAAGCTGGGCAGGCTTGGCATTGGGCCAAATAGACTATACTTTTAGTATTACAGTCAAATTTTCCCTTTGACACATAGGGCACTCCTCTGATCGAGAAGTTGACCCCAATCTCCATAAAGGGGCATTGGGGGCACATGCTACACTTTATCATCCCTTTCTTCTTGCTTCTTAATCTGTGGTCTCATAGTCATTTTAGGGAGTATACAGTATTTACAGTTTAACGAGGGCTTCAGTTTCCTAACTATAGATGTTAAAGATTTGTAAACGTCCATTCCACCCGTCGAAGGTGTAGAATGGCTTAGCCTGTTACTGCTAGAGCTGGAGGCCCCTAGAAGTTGAATTTCTCTGCTCACTGAACTCTGTGTTATGTGTCTGTGAGAGTATAAAATGTCATGTTTTTATGCAATTGTTACACACTGATGAAGGGTTTTTGTAACCTGAGTTATTAAATATCCTTAATGTTCAACGTGTCCGTATTCTTGGAGTTTGCGTTCTGTTTGTATAATTTGAGTTGTCTCCATTAACGGTTAACCTTAGTGTTGGACTTGTTTGTTTTTGCTGATATGAGGTGAGGGCAGCAGAACTTGGTGAGTTAATATAGTATGTCTCTGTCCACCCTGTAGTGCTCTACTATCTACAGCTCATGTAGCCCCTGAAAGGTTACGCTGGGCCTTAACACTCTTCTCCTCCTCAGTCTGGGCCAGTTGTCAGCATCATCCTCATCACTGCCCTCAACCTGTAGCACGTAGAGTTGTAGCAAAGCAGCAGCAGCCCCTATCATTTTGAAAGGTTAAAATTCGCAAGTGTGTACTCCAATGTTGCAGAGTATGTGGGAAAATCAGATTGAAAGGTGTCTGCATACTTATACTTTATACTGGTGTGCTGCAGATGTAGCCTGTGTGATTGACTGACTATGATACATTCCAGCTGCCAGCTGCATTATTGAGGGGTTTGACTGGACCACTGTGAGTGGCAGAGGGAATATTAGTCATTTATAATTGATTGCCTTTTTCCAAGCTATTTCCTTTCATTTTTATTGTTTTTCCAATTTCCTCCACTTCTAAGCCTTGTGGCACTCCGTGCAAACCCATGGAACTAGTTTAAACATTGCTGAGTAGAAAGAGCCCTCTCCTGTGCTTCAGACACCCCCCGGCTTAGCTGTGCTTAGCTGACCACAAGCAGGAGCTGCTGAGCTCCAATGTGCTTACACAAACCATAACACACACCCTTCTCACGTCATCTGCCTTTTCTACCTATACTACCATATTATAGCCCCTACATGGTTAGGTACCTGCGGACATGGTAGCCCATTTTATTCAGTAAACTTAGCTCATTTACATACACCTAACTGCATATACCCTAGTTACTGCACTACACCAGACCCTATGTCGCTGGCAACCACTATGACTCTGCCTTCTATTCAGTATAATGGGGAACTTCAATATAGCTTTCTATGTCATATTTTTCTACTTTAATTTTTATTTTATGATCTATAATGCTTGCAGGTCACTGAGCACCACTTAAGCATGTCATATGTGTTAAAAAACTTTGATTTTTCATTAAATGCATCAGTTTTAAATCCCAGTGGCCATAGATTTGGCCATTGGCATGCATACTGCACCTAATACATGCTTTCATTTGAGTTGTCATGGCCCCTTTTTATTTTTACATTCCAGTACATGGTTACTAAGAGCATACATTTCTCCTGCAGTCACAGCTCCTACACAGATACCTGTCTGCTTCCTAGAACACAAATTCACCTCATTTGCATGGTTTTCACCAGCAAATGAGGTGATTTGCATTGTGCGGTCACCTCCATGTCTGAACAGTGCTGGGAGGCTCATGCACGCCCCAGTCTTGTTTCGCCTCCTGACTTTGTGTTCTGTGCACATCACTATTACTACACAGAGAATCGCTCCATGTAGGGCTTATTGAATTACCCACATCTCTTTATTTTTAGACAAACTGAGTTCACAATTCAAAAACTGATGTTTCAGTTTTTGCAGAAACATTTGTTGCATCATCAAAGATGATGTCTTCCATGGTATGACTAATGGATGTGAAATGGTAGCAAAGTTAGCATCAGAAAATCAGATATCAGAAGTTTGCATCACTGTGCTCTGAGAGGCATATCATAATAGATGAACATATTTCCTCCACAGGTATTAACACGGTTCCATATGGACAGCCCTGGAAGGAACAAAGAAGATTTACCCTCACGTTACTAAGAAATTTTGGTCTTGGCAAAAGATCAATGGAAAACAGGATTCTGGAAGAGGCAACATTTTTAGTTAAATATTTTGAAGAGCAGAATGGTAAGAATTATTTATTATTACTATTTTCCATTGAGTCTGTAAGCAATGCCCAAGCAGTACATAATGTTGCTATATGTGTATTTACGCATAATCCACCTTATGGCATATCACATACTTTATTAAATCTGATAGATTAAGAGGAATGCACCTTGTTACCAAATTCTTTTTTCCATAATGTTCTTTTCTGTATGTATATCTATATCTATATCTGTATCTATATCTATATCTATCTGTCTATCTATATCCATATTTATCTCTCTCTCTCTCTCTGTATATATATATATATATATATATATATATATATATATATATATATATATATATATATATATATATATATATTTATATATATTTATTTATTTAACATTTGTTGACTGGGAAAGTCCAACTAGGTTCCACAGATCCTGTTTTCAGCGTAGGCCCGGGGAGAAATACTCCAGACGCATGTCTTTAGAAAGGTCACACTCATAGATATATATATATATATATATATATATATATATATATATATATATATACACACACACACACACACACACACACACACACACACACACACACACACACACACACACACACACACACACACACACACACACACACACACACACACACACACACACACACACACACACACACACATATATATATATATATATGTGTGTGTGTGTGTGTGTGTGTGTGTGTGTGTGTCTATGGGCGAAATTTAATAAAGCCTACACAGACTTTTTTCCATGTGGGCATTGTGGTGCACTACTTATATGAAAGTAAACAGTAAACACACATGAGAGGTGTGCACGAGCGTGCCAACACAGAAGTATGCATGGCATGCAGATCACCTCATGAGCAGGTGAATTGCATACAAATGAGGTAAGTAGAGCAATCCAGCAAGCAGATAGGCCATTCTGTAGATCCCATGTTGGAGGCCATACTGCACACGGAAAACTTCTGAGTACAGGATGTAAAACAGACAACAGGGGCTGTAAAAGTGCAAATAGACGGGGAAACATAGCATAACAGACACAGACATGTGCAAAATTACCCACCATGTGTCTAAAACCATATGGATAACAATTTAAAATATTTGTTTTAATAATCTGGGTTTGTTTGCAAGTCATGCCACAGTACGCAAACATGCTGTTATGAAAAAAAATTAAAAAGTGTAAAAAAAAAAAAATGTAATAGTATGTGACAGTAACAAGTTATAGGACACTGAGTGGAGTATCCACAATGGTGGAATGGTTCTGTTGCTAAAGAGGCAGGGCCTGGAACCGTGTAGTTTCCAGGTTCTGTGAATGGAATGCTATGCAAATGAGCTGGGGTTACTGAGTAGCACAGATGGGTATCTGTGTCTGCAGATCCCATCTGTGTAGGCACAGAACCATGTTGGTGTCCAGAAAAGAGCTAGCTGACATCAAAGGGGAGTGTGTCTGAGAACTTGTAAGCTCACTGGAGCTCAGTGGCACCTGTTTGCGTGGCGCACCACTGAGTGAGCGGGGGATGTACAGTTTCTGCTAAGGTTTGTTTACTTTTGAGGTGCATGTTTCACCTTGTTTGAGCATATTTCCATGGCACACCTCCACACTGAGTGTGACCTTTTATGGGGGTGTGTGCAGTGACTGCTGAGCAATGTTTACCTTTGTGGCATGTGTTTGCAATGCATGCCACAGGGGTGAGTGAGGAAGGCTGTAAAAAAAATTGGCTGAGAAAGCCAATGATATATTAATTATTGATGACCCTGTTTCACTTAGACTGCAGCCATTAACAGCCCTTAATGATGTACCTGGCATGTGAAATGCATCATGGGTAGCCAATCACACAGGCTGACCTATAACAGAGCACTATAAAGAATGCACACACCCTACAATCTTATTTCACCCCCATACTCTGCACCAGTGGAGTACAAACATGGGATTTTTTAACTGACAGAATGCTAGGAGCTGATGCAGGTCTGCTATATCTGTATATGTTTGATGCTGAGGTCAATGCTGCTGCTGACAATAGGCCTAGACTGACAAAGAGAAGAGTGCTCAGGCCCAGGGTAATACTCCAGGAGCTACATGAGCTGCAGATGGTAGAGCACTAAAGGATGGACAGAGCTATACTACAAGAACTCACTGAGCTCTGCCACGCTCAACTCAGACCCAGACCCAACAGAGGGGAACCCATCTCAGTGGAAATAAAGGTATGTGTAGCCCTTAGGTTACTAACTACAGGTAGTTTCCAAAGACCAACTGGGGACATGATGGGGGTCCCACAGGCATCTGCATCCAGGGTACTCCACCAGTTCCTGGATGCCATGGTACCACATGTCAGTGAGAACATTCATTTTCCCCTCACCCCTAAGGTGAGGGCCAGAAGTATTCAACACTTCTACAGCATAGCACACTACCCTAAGGTACTGGGTGCCATAGATTGAACTCATGTACACATCAAAGCACTGCCCAGTGAGAAGGGTAGAATCTACATCAACTGCAAGGGCTATCACTCCATCAACTGCCAGGTCATGTGCAATGCCCAGGAAATTATCATGAATAGTGTATGCTGGCAGCCCTGGCAGTTATCACATCTCTCATATCTGGGATGCATCACAGCTGTACCAGATGTTTGCTAGGGGAGACATCCCATATAGCCATCTACTGGGTGATGCTGGCTATGCACTGCAACTGTGGATGATGACACCCATATGAAATGCACACACACGCACTGAAGAATGCCATAATGAGGTGCATGCACAAACTAGAAACATCATAGAGCATGTGTTTGGCCTGCTAACGTCACGGTTCTGGTGCTTTGATATATCTGGTGGAGCCCTGCAGTATTCTACAGCCACATATGCACAGATGTCACAGTATGTGCCATCCTACACAGTATAATCCTGTGGATACAGCTGCAGCAGGATCACCAAAGGGAACTATACAGCCTCCCACCAGTATCTAGTCTCCACAGCCACACCCACAGGAGGACTCAGAGGAGGAACCCCCTGAAGATGTCCCTGTAGCCAGACATAGGCATGCCCTGTATGCCCTGGCCTTAGGCAAGAGACAATGCATAGCACATGCACTGAAAATGTAGGGCCCTAGGGACTGACACCTTACTCTGACTTGCATACAAACAGTAAAAAGAATACCAGCCAGCCCACACAATCTGTACCTAACCATGTATTGGCTGTGTACTGCATTCATCAGACAGAGTCAGCCCAGAACTACAGGTTTGTCAACAGAAGCATTCGCAAGATAAGTCATTCATCTATACACTAGTTGTAAGGGGTACAACAAATATGGTAGCATATGTATGGACCTGCCACAGGTATGCAAGGGAATATAGTGGGCTACTGGGCTACGTGGAAGAGCTCTAACAGCCACTTGTGGCAACAGGTATTCTGTCCAATAGTATGTGTTCCATAACATTCAGTAGGCCACATGGCTGGAAAATCCACTACATTATTCAAGGGAGATGTCAACCAGCGGGGTCATATGGCAGTCACACAACCATCTATGCCAGCAGAGCATGGGTTGGTCGTCCCCCATCCTCAACACATAAATGTTCCCATACAGCTGCTGTAACAGTAATCTGCAGTGATATATCAACAGAGCAGCCACTTCCAAGGCTGAGACATACAACCTGGCCACACATTTATGTCTCAGGTAATGCAGGGGTGGCAGTGTATGTCTGCATGCTGCTGATTATGTGTAGAATGATACTTCTATGTCTAGTGGCTGGTGTGAATTACTGGACTTGGGATGGTAGCATGTGTGATGGTGTTGATGGTTTGAATCTGGCAACATCCATATCTTTTGCATGTGAAGCACTCATATGCTGGTATTCCCACAGACTGTCATAACCCTCTGTCTGTTACTGCAAGAAAGCTGGAGAAAGTCGGAGACAATGGGGGGCAAAGGGCCAAAACAACAGACATTTTAACATAAAAAAAACAAACTATCTTGTTTGCTTGCTTCCCACCTTTCCTAGCTAGTATAGTCCAGATCCCAGGCTTTGCTGGTTTCAGGACTTTATTTTCTGTGTTCAGAGCTATCTGGACCTTGTTGTGGTAGGGGGAAGCCCTACTGCTTACCAGTGGGAGTGGTGAGCATTGCACTGCCTGTATAACACTAGATGAGTGGTTTCCAGCTCTAAAATTGTAATTTTAGCCATTTTGGGCTGATTTCTATCCGTTTCAACTTTCTGATTAAAAACACGTGTGTTTGTGCATTTTTTGCATCTTGCAGCACTGCAGGGCTACGGTTAAACTATTTCAGGTGCCAGAAAGTCTGTTCTTCAAATTGTCCCTTAGAACTAGCAGGTTTCTCAGTAGTAGCACTAAAATCTGAACCACCGTGACTAGCACTTGCTCTAGAACCTGCTGGAAAGCACTAAGAAGCCTTAAACTGATACAAGCACTCAACTCTCCTTGTTAATAAGGAGAAATTATTTATAAGCACTAAACAACCTATAATTGCAAAGTACCTTGCAAAAGTAAGGGAAAACAGCTCTTGTCCTTTACAAAAAAGCACCTAAACAGGCATGTCCAAGGGTCAGCTTCCGGTGATTTCTCCTGTCCACCTGGTGAATCTGGGCATACTGGGGCCATGCAGCAACTGCCTCATGTAGACAGAAAACCCTTTCCTCCTACCACCCAACACTACAACCTGCGAGAGATGCACTTACATAGCCAAACTGGAAGCAAAGCTCTCTCCAGCCAAGATTGTGCTAGACAGTCAAGAGGAGAAGGTTAACACCTGCACTACACCTCAAGCAAAACATGGCCCTTCAAAACCCACACCATCAATACCCACATATAGCAACACTAAACACACTTATGCGGAGGCCCTTAACATTAACCTGCCCAAACAACAAGGACCTCCGAAGCTGAAACACAAACAAACACCAGTCACAACCAAAGTGACACATAGCTCACAACACCAGGGTACCACCCAACAACAGCCCCTAAGGCAAGACAATGTACTCAACACTTTAGTCATAGGTGACTCTATAGTCAGGCACACTGATGTCCCACTCACCAGGCTGAACAAGGAGAAAATTACAGTCAGCTGCTGTCAGGTGCCAGGATCCACTACATAACACATGCACTCAAGTCACTCCACAACACGTACAAATATGACTCTGTCATTGATCATGTTGGAGTGAATGACTTGAGACGTACCTCCCTGGACTACATGAAAAGAGACATGGAAGAGCTCACAGATCATGTGTCCCAGGCAGGTATGACCCTAGCCCTGAGTAGCATCCTGCCTTCACCCAGAATTATACCACAGTATAAGGACAAAATTATTGACTTCAACAATTGGCTAAGCTTCTGGTGTCATTCAAAGGGGATCCAGTATCTGTTTGCCTGGGATGACATGATCGACAAACCATGATGCTTTTCCAGAAATGATCTGCACCTGTCACCCCTGGGTTTCAGGTTACTGGCTAAAGCTCTTGCCACCCTTATATTGCCTTTTTTAGGCAAGGTTCAAAGGACAAAACCACCACCATAACAGATACAAGCATGCAAAATCTGAAGGTAACGCTACTCAATGCTAGAAGTTGAAACCTCAAAATGCACTCACTCGAGGCACTCCTAAAAATGGAGAACATCGATATCTGTGCAGTAACTGAGACCTGGTTCAAGGCTTCGGAGAGCACCCCTGCAATACCAGGCTACAACTCTTACCACACCTTTTGGTCACCAAACCAAGACCGAAACACTAAAGGTGGAGGAGTGTCCATATTCACCAAGGATATTCACACCTCCAGGCTAGTTGCCCAAGACAATGCATCTGAAATTCTTCAGGTGCAATTAACACTAGGTAAGACTGCAATCCAAATTGTAGCTTGCTATAGATCCCCTACCATGCCCCAAGATTCTCACTACACCTTTCTAAACATACGGGAAAAAACTAAGATACAACCAAACACCCTAATACTGGGTGATTTCAACTACCCTGCCATTAACTGGGAAAACTACTCGGGTACCGACAACTTTTCCCAACGGTTCTTGGAATTCATAAATTCCAATGCCTTGGATCAACTAATCCTTTGTCACAACAGGGGCTGCAATATCCTAGACATGGTCATTACCAACATGGGAGATAGATGCTCCATACCAGTGGTCACCCCCTCATTGGTCAGGTCTGACCATAAGCAAATCACCCTTGACAACCCGATTCCACCCCCACCCCCCAGTAAGGAAACCTCCTTAAAAAACTTCTCCAAAGCCAACTTCATGCTACTCAAGTCAGAAGTGACAAATTTCATTACACTAATGCAGATGGGAGCTGAAAGTTCGACTGCTGAATCCTACATTAAGGCACTGTATGAGCACATCCACTTGTGCATGAATCATGCCACCCCAAATAGAACCAAGATGCTCTCCTCGAAAAAAAGGAAGCCAATCTGGTGGTCCCCCTGCCATAAACAAACTATACAACAGAAGAAAGAAACTGTTGCAGAAAAGAGGAAAATCCCAGGATGCAAAAACTCCCTTACCAGCCTCCGTAAGAAGCTGAGATCCCTCATAAAATCCTCCAAAGCTAGTTATGAAAATAAAATTGCCAAATATTCCAAATGCAATCACAAGGCATTCTATAGTTATGTCAAGAATCTAAACGGCAATACTCAGATATGCTCTGAGCTACAACAGAATGGCATTAAATATATTGATCCCAAGGATATTGCCAATATCTTGGCAGATCGATTTAGTGCCAACTCCACCCCCCCTCTCACCCCTAAAGGGCCAATCTCAATACCAAAAGATTGCCAAATTCTGGTAATCATGGCCACACAGGTAGAAACCGCACTCTCCAAAGCTAAGAATACAGCATCCATGGGACCAGATGACATCCCAGACTGTGTACTACATGAACTACAAAAGGAACTGGCACCTCACCTAAGTGTCATGTTTAATCATAGCCTCACCTCAGGCTTCGTGCCCACTGAGTGGCGCAGAGCTACAGTTATCCCACTCCACAAGGGGTGATCCATCTCAGATCCCAGGAACTACTGTCCCATCCGTCTGATGAGCCTGATCTGCAAGGGCATGGAACGCATTATCATGGAACTTATAAAACAAAGACATTGGCAACCTTCAAACACTGGAACTCACCCAATTTGGGTTCAGGAAGGGCCAATCTTATTTCCTGAACCTGATTGACTTATTCAAATCAGTCTCCAGAGCTGTGGACAAGGGTTAGGCGGTTCACACAGCCTATCTGGACCTTGCCAAGGTCTTCAACACCATCCCCCACTCTGGAATCATAGATAAACTAACTATGCTGGGCATAAATCCCTATGTCACTCGATGGGTTGCCATCTAGCTTACTGAAAGAACCCAGACTGCAAAAGTAGCTGACTCCAAATCCAGCTCCAGACAAGTGACAAGTGGAGTACCTCAGAGTTCAGTCCTGGGACTGCTCATGTTTGGCATCTACTTCTCTGCAGTACAGGCCAACAGTAAGGGACTCTGGCTAACAAAGTTTGCTGATGACTGCAAACTGGAAGCCATTACTGAATCCCTAAATTATGTGGATATTCTACAAAAGGGCCTTACAGAAACAGATGCTTGGTGCCAGAGTCATGGGCTCAAACTTAATGCCAAGAAATGTATAGTTATCCCCTTTGGGAAAAAACATGTACCCATGAATTACCACATAGGCAGTACACTAAACACCAAAAGTGTGATGAGAGACTTAGGGACACAAGTGGACAGTGGTCTCACCTTCGATAACCACATCATCACAACAATCGGGAAATCCTTCTATATGGCAGACTTCATCACTAAGGGCTTTTCATCCAGAAAAAAGGTGGTCATTGTTCCACTGTACTCATTCCTCATTAGACCCATTATAGAGTACAACACCCCATTTGGTATGTACCTCACAAGACATCTGCAATAGCTAGAAAGGCCACAGAAATACCTCACTAAAAGAATCACAGGCCTAAAGCAGATGCCCTATACTGACTGTCTAAAAAAACTCCAGCTATACTCTGTGGCATATCGTCCACTCAGAGGTGATCTCTGCTTTAACATACAAGGCCATGTCAAACCCTGAGCTGCTGGACATGCTCCACTTAAAGAAATCCCAATTCCTCAGAGCCACACACTCCAGGGATCTAAACCTTGTCATCAGAGTGAACAAAACATGCTGGAGGGATAGGTTCTTGACCCAGAGACTCCACATACTCTGGAATAGACTGCCCATACATGTCAAGCAGAGCGCCTCCTTGACCCTCTTCAAAAGAAACCTTGATGATTGGATGGGAGATAGGAAATTCACCCCGAGGATCACGTCAGTCACCCTAATAGACAGGGGTCCAGGGTAGTAAATACTGTGGGAAGAAATATCCAGGGAATTGTTATGGCTAGGCTTGTGTAGGCCCTAGGGCCGATAGCCTAGTACCAACCTATGAACCTATGAACCTTACACATGCTCTGATTAACCATGATGGTGACTAGTATAACAGCAGGTCCCAACAGAACAGAATAGCTGCAAAATGAAAAGGCTGTCACTTAAATGTGTCAGTACTTATTACAATGCAGTGACTACTTTATACTTTATTTTCCCTACATAACACAAATATATGAGGAACAGACCAGACATATGGGGTGAAATTTTGGGGAATCTGAAAAACATGTACAGTGATAGGTTTGCAAACTGTCACCCTGTGTGTGGTGTTACATTATGTACCCCAGTCACATATTAAGTACAGTACAAAGCCGTGGAACATTTCAGGGAAGTGCTGTACTGTGGAAACAGGAGCAGCAGCCAATTTCTACAGCACACAAAATCCTGGACTGGAGTACAGGCAACTCTGGCCTGGAGTCAGTTTGTATGTACTGACAGTCCCATTGGGCATGCTCCTAGACTTGGCTAACTTGACCGCAAGTCTGTTGCCTCTTCATCACAAAGACCTGGTATGTGGAAATATGTCTGTACATAGAGACAGCTATGTATACATATCTGCCGGTCCCTATCCCTCTCTCACATGATTACAGTACCTATCAGTATGTACCCCAAATACATATGATACCGATATAAAGATATATGCATATATATATATATATATATACATATATATATATATATATATATATATATATATATATATATATATATATATATATATATATGTAAAGTACAGTGTTAAATAATACTCTACATATATATATATATATATATATATATATATATATATATATATATATATATATATATATATATATATCTACATAACATACACACACAGTAACATTTAAAAGACATCCCTGTTATACACTTTAATATATATATATATATATATATATATATATATATATATATATATATATATATATATATATATATGTATATCTATGTATAAATATATATATATGTGTATACATATGTATATCTATGTATAAATATATATATATGTATATCTATGTATAAATATATATATATGTGTATATATATATATATATATATATATATATATATATATATATGTATATATATATATATATATATATATATATATATATATATATATATATATATATATATATATATATATATGGGTACATGTCAGTACATCGACAAGTTAGAAGACTGCAATCCACTTCACCAACACATGAAATAATCGACACCGCAAATCACGGACATTTAACAGGTAAGAAGTTTAAATTTCGCTAATCATGCCTACCATGTTTTAGTAAGTGTGGCAGTGTTATGCATGTGTGGTAGGCATGATTAGCGAAATTTAAACTTCTTACCTGTTAAATGTCCGTGATTTGCGGTGTTGATTATTTCATGTGTCGGTGAAGTGGATGTCGATCTTCTAACTTGTCGATGTACTGACATGTACCCATATATATATATATATATATGCGGGTCTATATAATATGAGTGAATCACACCACAAATTTTGAACACTCATAATATCGAATGTATCGGACCTTGAACTTCCTATTGTGGGGGCCTGTGCCCCCCACATCCCCTGCTAAATATATATTCTAAATCCGAGATCGCACTACAGTGAGGAAAGGGCAAATATCCCATTTTTCACTGTACCGCAAAGCACTTCAAGGTCCAGTATGTTTGATATTATGAGCGTTTCAAATTTGTGCGATTCGATCATATGATATAGACCCTATATATATATATATATATATATATATATATATATATATATATATATAGATATATGTCGATATATATATATATATATATATATATATATATATATATATATATATATATGGATGTAAGAATTTCCCCACATACCCTTGGGATGCTGAGGTTATCTGCACTCACACATCACAGGAGTTGTACACAGGGACTAGACTGAGGCAGCAACAGTCTAATACTCACTTACCGACAGACCCCTTGTGCCAATGGAATGTTACCATGTAGACAGACACAGGTAGTGTAATGTACAATAGTGTCGATGCATACCTTGGACAGGTCATAGTGTCTGTGGCCACATGTTTGCCTATCTAACTACAATCAGCCTCATATGGCCAAACAGGTAACTGTACACACATAGCAGGGATATTAACAGGTATCCCACTACTAGGACACAAGATATGTTAACAGTAATAAGCAATATCACTCTGCAGGCCACACATGCTGTCTAACAAAAGTCTACTTTGCGTACTCCACAAGTACTGTGCCTACAAGGACTTGGTCAACAAGTCTAACCTGTGGCATGTGCGATAAGTACTGTGTGCTATAGTGTATAATAGTAGATAGGTGAGGGTTCTAATATTACATTAACCAGCTCTTTTTGTGTGTCTGTGTGTGTTTAAACATATCCCCTTGCAGCACTATGGATGTGCCCAGATGGGCTGTCTCAGTGCAGTGGTTATACATTTTATGGGCCTGTGATAAGCCAATGGCCTATACATTTCCCTTCTCTACAAGGCCTGCTGATGTCATCCACCTTAAGAGCACTGGCTTAAAATTTGATATCAGAAAAACTCTGTGACACATGCAATAATTGTTGCGAGTTGTAATATGTAATGGCAGATAGGTAGGAGTTCTAATCTCAAATCAACCAACTTTGTGTGTGCGTGTATAAGTATATCCCCTTGCAGCATTTCAGACATGTCATTATGGGATATTTCCATACAAGGGTTATGCATTTTATGAGCCTGTGACTAGCTGCTGCCCTATAAATTGCCCTCCTCTACAAGGCCTGCTGATGTCATCCACCTTAAGAGAACTGTCTGAAAATCGAATATACTCTGTGGCACATGTAATAAATACAGTGTGCTGTAGTTTGTAATAATAGGTAGGTAAGAGTTCTCATTTTACATCAGCTGACTGTGTGTGTGTGTGTGTGTGTGTGTGTGTGTGTGTGTGTGTGTGTGTGTGTGTGTGTGTATGTAAATATATCCCCTTGCAGCACTAAGGACATGCCTATATGGCTATCACCGTGCAATGGTTATGAATTTTCCCCTTGCTACACTAAGGGCATGCCCATATGGGCTATTGTGTTGCAATGGTTATTAATTTTATTGACCTGTGACTAGCTGTTGGCCTATGAATTGCCCTTCTCTACAAGGCCTGCTGATGTCATCCACCTTAAGAGTACTGGCTGACAATCTAATATCAGATAAACTCTATGGTGCATACAAAAAGTACTATGAGCTGTAGTGTGTAATAGTGGAATGGTAGGAGTTCTTCTCTCATATCAGCCAACTGTGTGTGTGTGTGTGTGTGTGTGTGTGTGTGTGTGTGTGTGTGTGTGTGTGTGTGTGTGTGTGTGTGTGCGTGTAAACATATCCCTTTGCAGCACTATAGACATGCCCGTATGGGTTATCTCTGTGCAAGCAATGGTTATGCATTTTATGGTCCTATGACTAGCTTCTGGCCTTACATTGCCCTCACCTACATAAGCAGAACTAATGACCACCACCATCTAGATTTGTACACTCAGAAAACCCAGATGACACATATCAAGGGTAGCAGACCTTGTCACAAAGTATGAATGCATGATCACACTGACTGCTCCCATTGTCCATGATATACTCTTCTACAGATATGCATCTATGGAGTGGTGAATGTTTTGTGCCATATTTTGCCGATGTCATATTTCTGTAGTGCTGCCATGCCATCCTGTTCTGCTGTATTGCCACCATGTGTCCATACTTTAACCACTCAGACTCCTGGAACAGAAACATACATACATCCATGACAAACCTCTCATTCTGTAAAACTACTGCCAGTCCAACATCATGCAACAAAGGTACACAAATTTTGATGCATAGTCATGACACATGCCAGCATACATGAGCTGTTGTGGCCCACAACCGGTGCCATGGTAAAACAATACTGCACTGCATAACTACATATCAAATAATATAGTCACCCTGTGCATCAGACACATAGTTGCATTTCCCCACATCGATGGCACAGATTGCGGGGATGTGGCACAGGTATCATCACATGCACAGGGTGTGGTGTGGGGGTGGCAGAGGCCTAAGCTGTGCCAAACAGTTGACAGCATGTGTGTGTCAGGAAGGGGTGTGGGTTAGATGGGCCAGGGAGAGGTGCCATGTGTGTCTGTTGGTGACCTGCATGTGACAGTGGTGTTTGAGTGTGTGCATGTACACAGTCAAGCCCAGTGCTAGCCCTACACATGTGTATGATGGACAGCTGTGGAATGTTCATGGTAGAGTGGACAGTTCACCATCTCCAGCCATGAACATGGGAACTGGCTCTGTTGGGATAGCGCTGGCACAACCATGCCCCAGGTCACATATGGTGCTAGTAGCTGATGGTGATTGCTGTCTGCTAGGGCCATGTCCCCCATGGAACTGTCCAGGACCACATGCCCATGGCCTGCCCCATCATGGTGTGGACAGCAGACTTCCCTCTGTAGTGCTGGAGGTGCTGCCACTAAGGGAACGTGACTGTTCACAGCCACATGGACTGTCAGCAGATGGTGTTACTGACCTACATCCACATGTCTGATGCTCAATTCCAACCAGATATTCCAGCAAAAACAATGTGTGGTCCAAGACAGACACTGTCTCAGCCCACCATCTATCCAATACATCAGTGAATTGATCCTGGGTGTCCCTAATGCGGTGGATACAGAAACGGATGTCAGACTGTGCTGCATCTATAACCCTAAGCATCTGTCTGGTGTTGCGTTCAGAATGCGCCTGAGCCTCCATGATGGCCTAAAACATGCATCGAGTGACCCATGATGTGGCACCTGCAACAGGTGGTGGATGGACAGCAGTCCTTCTATGAGCACCCCTGTCAATCTGCCTGTGTGGGACCTTGCCAGCTCTGGACAGTGTCTACACTCAGTGATGCCATAGTTGTCACACTGTCCTGTTCGTCACCACCCTCTTACTGTCCAATATCTGTGGCCTCTGGGGACTGGGTATTTGTAGGCATACTGACTGTGTGCAGTCACAATGGGAGCAGAAGATGGATGTCAACCTCTGGGACAGATTCAGCCACCAGCAACCCTGTCAGTGCCTAGTTATGGCCACCATCATCATCAGCATCCGATGACACATTGACATGAGGTTGTGAGGGGGATAGGCTCCAACTCCCCCTTTCACCTGTGAGAAGTAAGACAAAAGTAGTACATTATACCTGCACTATTATATATGATAACCCATACAGACTCATACAGGTGAGGATCCACAACTGCATTACCAGTGCCACATCTTCTCATCTCCACTCCCATGCACAAAAGGCAACATCATAACAACATTCACGGACAAAACAAGCCCTTTATGACATGCACTTCAGCTACATCCACGTAAAGTTGCCAGTACAATATACACCTGTAAGATATGTAGTATGACAGTATGTGTGGTAGAACTACACATCAAACCCAGTACACATATCTTGAGAATAATATGCCAGTAATAATACCACTACCTCAGGTATGTACCATCTCACTGTTGTTATTGAATGGGCGTGCCTTCATTGAAGGTTGGGTGTCAGGCTGGCACCTTGGCACCATAAAAATCTACTGCCAATCATTAGTGGACTGGAGTTCCACTGTGGCAACCCCCTAACCGGGAAATGCCAAAAGAAGAACAAACGTCTTGGAGTAATTGCCTCATGTATGCCATACTGCATAGTCACCTATCATAAGAATGATATAATAGTATCACTGCCTCAGGTATGTACCATCTCCCTGTTGTGTTTGAACAGGCATCTTGGAGTAATTGTCTCATGTATACCAGGCTGCATAGTCGAATATAAATGCAAACATGTTAATGTTCATTCAAATACACACCTGTGATTACCCAGTCTATACACTGTAGTTGACTGTTCCTGAATGGAACACACAAATATTCTACCCTAGCTAAGCACAACAGATGTACATAGGGCAATATAGTATCTCTTTGCTTTCATAGGGTATATATGATCCATAAAACAACAGTATCACACTTACCAGATACAGGAGCATGGACTTGGGCCTCACCTGATGGACCTATGAAAAGATGAGGGAGAGGTATTGTCAACATCACCAAATGTTACAGCACTACAATGCAATATGTGCATATATCCACATGTACAGCAGCTACTGTGATAATGGCAATATTGCTGACATTTTGAGTATGTGCACAACTGAGTGTAAACCCCCACCCCCAATGCAGATAGACCTGACACCCATGTACTAGTATGTACAGCCTGCCACAATGACTGATACAGTATTACACTGGTGAATACAGTAAGCTTACCTAGATGTTCCTCTCCTGTGGACACTGTGGCACCCGCCTCCACAATGTATGGCATGATGGATGCCTGGGAGCTGACGGGTGTTCCTAGGTTCACCAGGAATTCATCTCAGGCTGAGAGTGGTTGTTCTGTCACAGGTCCTCCACCATTGGTGGCATGAGCCCTGGCAACAGCAGCTTCCCATTGTTGTTGTACATTCACCATGTCTGTGGCACAGTGTCAGACCTGCTCATAGGTCCTATCCTTCTGGGCAATCTGATTGACAGTAAAAACAAGAAGCATGCCAAAAGCAGAACCAAGAACCACAAAAACACAAAAAACTGCCTTTGAAACACTAGCAGCAGCACAACATTTAACTGTTGTGTTTTACTTGCTGTGATTTATTAAAGAATTTGGGATAACATCTATGGACTACTTGTTTCTGCTACTGGTGTTCCAAAGGCAACCTGATTAACAGCCCGCACAAGGTCTGCCCACAATGTCTGCTGTTCCCGATTGTGTCTTCCCCTGGATAGCTAGATCTGATGGTGCTGTCTCAATCCAACCAATATTATGTCATTCTCCACAGTTGAAAAGGGGACATGTCTTCTGCAGTACAGGCTTTCTGAAAAACAACAAGAGGGGAACACATTACAGGGCCAGATAGGTGGACATCCACTATGTACAGATCCAGCATGCCCATAATGGCCTGCACTATCCACTTCTCCCTCACACATTACACTCCACAGTCTGGCAACACACTCATGTGGATACCACCAAAATATTTATTTATTTATTTAAGTTTGATGACCAGGAAGGTCCACTGAGCCCATTTTCACTGGAGGCACAGGGAGAAAAGCTCCACAGTAATTGCAAGTTACATTTCACATGTTACAAAAGGACATAGTTCATACAGCTAAATTGTAGCAATACTGGGATATGTCCCTGTGTGTCATGACAGATTCTGCTGCATGTTCCTATATCCATCACTGCAGTCTACTGTAGTGTGTCCCCTAAGCTCCCACTAGTATATTATGCAGCCACTAGTAGACAAATAGCAGTGTGCTATTACAATGGCTATATGGGGACAGTCCAGCAACACTAGTGTGCCACAATAACAGAAAACAATGCAAACCTGCTGTAGTATATGTTCCTTGTAGGCATCATACCTGTCAACTATACAAATGCTTGCAGAATGTCAAAATGTTTGCCTCATAGTTTTGGTCATTTTCACACAAACCTATGGATTTCTGACAACTGGTTGGATAGTCATTGATGGTTGATGTCAGAAAATAAAGCCAGACATCTGGGTTTCACACGTCATACACTTCACATCACAGTTATGCTCCAGTAATATCTGTCAGTCTATTCACGTTCTTACTTTGTATGGGCAATATTTAAACACTGTCACTGAGTTTGGGCTTTTATCCCCCATTAATTATGGCTTTGTCCTGATTTCTTGCTGTAGGAGGTTGACAGGTATGTTAGGCTTAGGTCTGAACCAAACCGGGATAAATGTCAACAGAAAAGGGACTTAGCCATAGTACATGAGGGACATTCAGGGACACTTTTACAATGTTAGAACTATTTATGTGAGACACTGACAGAATGAGAGGAGGTGAATTATAGTACATTTTTGATGTTACAGGAGTGTAACCCCTTACTTATTGCCATTATGTATTATGTGTAATCCACTAGCTTTCCTACATCAGCCATCCATTGTTGGAGGGATTGACAGAGACTAAGCTAAGATGTGACTGAAATCAGGGACAGCTGAGAAGCATGCCTGTAGGTGTAGGACAGTAGAGTATCAATGAGATGTCATTACCATAGATCTAAGACAGTCTTACTGCTGTAATCCCTATTCCCCATACCTCCATCCTCCCATCTGCATCCTGTTATATGGAGAAATCTATTGCATACCTGGTGGAGTGTAGTATTCCTTTGTTGAAGTTAGCTTCTGGAAATATTTTAGAAATAGGCTGTCTGTGAGGGTGAAGTCTCATACAGACCTGTTCCCCATAACCAGCTGCTTCTCTTTTTAAGGAACTGCTCATTGGCAGGTAATTGCCTCTGTACCAATCTGTGGCTCAGAATTGCTAATTGCAGCCAAAACAGCTGAATTGCACTATCATTAGCCAGTGACATGCCACCACAGTGCAATATATAAGGCCTTCATGTAGACCTTTGCTCTTTTCTTAGTTTTTGAGATGGACATTACTGAGGTGTGGAGAATGCGGCCTCACAGAGGGTAGCTACAAAAACTGTCCACTGTAGAAATTTATGAAGTATGTCCACAGTTTCGCCTCATATGTGTGGTCAGTGTCCCATGACATTGTGGTCATCTGGCAGTTCACTGGAAAACATTGTGGGTTGAGGTCAGTAAGGAAAGAGACACATTTGAGTATCAGACTTTATACCCAGGTTGAGGTCAGTAAGGAAAGAGACACATTTGAGTATCAGACTTTATACCCATCAGAATATGCATGCTAATGCAATAGCTGTTATTCTATCAATGTACTATGTTTGTAGAAGCAAACTGTCAAACATCTCTCTGTCCCAGAGACTTCCCATACTTCCCATACTCTGGAACAAACTGCCTATCCATATCAAACAAAGCTCCTCATTAGCACTCTTCAAGTAAAATCTTGATGATTGGATGGGAGATAGGAAATTCACCCCAGGGATCACTTCTGTGGCTCTGCTTGACAGGGGAACAAGAAAATAATTTTCTTGGGTGGCAAAAGCCAAGGTACCATTTGTCTAGGCTTATATAGGCCCTAGGACCAATAGCCTAGTACCTACCTATGAACCTATGAACTTATCGCTGAGCCTTTGATCCCCCCCATAACTATGTCTGTGTCCGGATCCCTTGTTGTAGGGAGTTGGGAGGTATGGTAAGTTTGTAGCAGCTACCTTTTCATATGGCTGTGTATGCTACAGGCTGCAGCTGCTTCTGCAGTATAGAACACATAGGGGGGAGTGTGAACACTTTGAAGGACAGCAAGCTGTATGTGTAACTGTGGCAGCTGTGGCAGCCCTGTCATTATGACAGAGCCAGGGTAAGGGTACCCTTTACTGTCCAATCGAGGCATGTGACTAAGGTACATCTGTTATGCAACAGTGCCAATAATAGAGTAGTAGGCGACATATAGTTAGGCTATACAGATATGTGCAATGTATCCCTACCTGCAGGCCTTTGACTTGCAAAATTGGGTAGCAGTTAATTAACTAGCAGTAGCCTGTGTAGATTAAGATTGGATGACTCAGTCTTTACTTGCTGTCTTTACAATAATATAATTGGACTGCAACTCAAAACTGGATTTGAACTCAGGACTGTGTGTTTCAAAATGTACTGCATGCAAGGCATTTAACAGACTGAGCTACTGCTGCTGCAGATGTATTTGCATGGTATATGTGCATTGTGCGGACATACAGGCTGTGACACACATTGTCTGCAGTCATCTGTATGTGCACGGCTTTCAATGGCTGTATTTCTGCACTAGGGTCCCAGTTGAATAAATGCACTTTGCCACTGATCCTTTAGCAGGTTTGTTTAAACATGTTCTTGATAAAAGGACACATTTTCCTGCTATCACAGGCCTCATGTACTTCCATTATTATTTGTTTGGCTGTCTGCTGGTGTATTATTGCACCAGAGTCCAAGGTACACTCCCATTTTTCTCATTAGGTTTAATTACAGTTTGCATGGTGTAGCGTGGTGCGCAGCTCTGCTAAGATACACATAATGACTGTAAGTGGCAATCATTATGTTTTGATGAAAACACATGCTTAGATTAGAATCTGTGTGGAATGGCAGTTTAATGCACTGTGCTGTAGGTGTGAGGGTCTCAGGTTTGAAACATGGCAGAGGTGTTTATTTTGTACATGTGTCTGTCAATGTAATAAACATATTTAATCATTAAAGCTTTATTTAGCTGAGCTAAGTGAAGCTATGCAACGCAGCGCTCCATGACAATGCGCATTAAAAAATATAAAGAAAAGAAAATGGGAGTGATAGGAAAGTGTGAAATGGGAGCAAGCAGGGGGAAAACATAGTGAATGGCAGGTAGGGTTGTGCAGGAAATGTGTAGGAAGAACCATAGCTATCCATATCTTGTACAGCAGCAGCTGTGCATTTTGACAGATTTTGTAATTGAATTTGGACCCTCAAACCCCAGAGAGAGGGATGAGGATAACATTTATTTATTTATTTATTTGACAATTGTTTACAGAGAAAGTCCACTGGGTCAGAAACCCATTTTTAGTGGAGGCCCGGGGAGAAATGCTCCAATAAAGTATTACAAAGTATACAGACTTAACATAAGTATAAATAAAGTTACATGTATAAAAGCAGAGATATGCCATTCAGGACAGTACAAAGTTTGCATTATTGAATATTTAGAATTACAATATACAGACAAAGAAAGTTACATATGTAAAAAGCAGAGATGTACAACAGTACATTTCTAGTGTGCGTTTATGACAAAAATTTGAATAACTCTGCACAAGACAGAGGTTAGTGATCCTGCTATGAGACATTTCACAACAGAAATTAATTAAGAATGGTTTTAAGGTGATCTGTTTGTTTTGCTGAGGTAGGAGGGCTTATTTAGGTAATGTGAATTTAGTGCCGATTTAAAGGTTTTTTTTGCTGTCAATTTGAGTTATGTGGGAGGGTAAGGAATTCCAAAGTTTTGCAATGCTATGGGAGTAGAGACATTGTCCAGCTCTTTTGTTGGGTTTGGTTATGGTTAACAGCTGTTTGCATGAAGATCTTAGTGTCCATGTAGGAGTATAAGTTTGTAGGATGGAGCTGAGTGCTGGGCAGGTGTTGGGTTTAAAAATTAATTTGTGGGCTAAAGTTAGTTGGCTATATCCAAAGGTTCTGTCCCTACCGAATGGCACACTGCTACAGTCATCCCTCTCCACAAAGGAAGAGCCACTAATGACCCTGGGAACTATCGCCTCATTAGCCTGACGAGTCTGATATGCAAAGCTATGGAACGCATCATCTTGGACCTAATGAACAAGGATATAGGGAATCTCCAAACTCTGGATCCCGCACAGTTGGGTTTTGTGAAGGATAGATCATGTGTGCTCAACCTGGTCAATTTTTTGAGTCATTCACCAGAGCTGTGGATGATGGCAAGGTGGTTCATAGAGCCCAGCTTGATCTGGCCAAAGCCTTTGATACCATTCCCAACTCAGAAATCATAGAAAAACTCACTAAGCTAGGAATCAACCTCTATATCACTAGGTGGGCTGAAAACTGGCTCACAGATAGACCACACAGTGTGAGAGTAGCTGACTCCAAGTCAGACTGCCAACCAGTCACAAGTGGAGTCCCACGAGTTCGGTCCTGGGTCCTCTCCTGTTTGGTATCTACTTCTCTTAAGTCCATGCTAACATGAAGGGACTCTGGCTGAGAAAGTTCACCGATGATTGCAAGCTGGGAGCTATTATTAACTCCCCAAGTGATGTTGACATCCTACAGAAAGGCACCAACCTCCGTGCAGGAACGCTAACTGTCCAAATCGTTAGCCACACTCTGTATCAGTTAGTTAGCGAAATAAAACTTCTCCGTTTCAAGAGGAGAAGAAATAAAGCATCTATCAGTAGTCCACCAGTAAAGGAAACACAACCCTGCTTCAACTACGACTTAGTTACATATCTTCCAAGACATCCAACGTTTTGAATAAAGACAATGGCTCCAACTCACAGCATAAAGGGAACGTTCTTTATTCACAGCAGTTTAAACATCAGTAAGCGCTTTCACCCTACAAAGGGCTTCCTCAGACTGTACATTTAACTATAGAAGGCACAGCCTTTATATATCCTAGATACTTAGGTAAATCAACACTAATTGATTTCAATTACCTTGATCAACTTACTTAATTGGACTGCTAATCAGTCCAAGTAACATTAAAAACACAGTTAAAAACACAAATAACCCTATATCAACACTTAAAAATGCTTCAATAACCTTTGAACAACATTTGAATAACCCAGAGAGAATCTATCTCCGTAGTCATTCTTACATTTTACATAAAACTTTTTTAAAAAAACCTCTGTGCCTACCGATGGAGACTGTAATATTTCATACTTGTAGTACATCATTATATCAGCAGGTGGTGCTACTATACCATTTCTCATATTCATTCTTTAAATTGAATAAAGCCACTTTTATAAAACCTTTTGTGTGCTTAAATAACTGGTACTAACATTTACATAATGTATGGAATAAAAAATTTATAAAATAAAAATGAAAACTAAGAACTAAAAATATTAAAAACGTTTCTGTATTCCTACAGACCGTTTAATCTAATATTAAACTGACAATTCATCCTTTACCTAAAATCTCCCTATGCTTTGAATTTATTCTCATTGAGAGAATTTTACTCCTACTCTAATGTATATTAGTATCATAAACATAGGGTATATAGCTATCAGAAGTTGACTAAAGTTGTCTCAGTGCTTTAACCTTCTTTTCTTTAAAAAAGGGTATATGCCTACTTTGTCATTTAGACCAGGTGGATGATCTGACCTGCATCTTATAATCCATTTGGATTCTTGTTCCAATGTATAATTCTCAAGGTCCCCTCCTCTCATGGTTTTATTTATAGTTTGTATGACAAAAAAACTAAAAATATGTGTATTTCCTTCATTTTATTGTGTTTGGCTAATGCATTTTTCTCATCTCCTTTTCTTATACCATATGTGTGTTCTCTTATTCGTTCTCTCAGTTGTCGATTAGTTTTACCTATGTAGAACGCTTCACATGAACAACACTGGGCTAAGTATATAACATTTTCTGTTCTGCAAGTGGAACCAGTCTGGAAATTGTACTCTTTTCCAGTAACAGGTGATTTAAACGACGTATCTATATTAATAAAACAACACTGTTTGCAGCTATTACAGGGCAATGTGTTAGCTGTATATGTCTCACAGTTATTATAATTCTTATGACACAGTGTTCTTTTTATATTGGGTTTGTTTCTATAACAAAATTTTGGTGCCTCCCCTACTAACATGCTTATCTCATTCTCTATCCCTAATACATGCCAATGTTTACTTATGATGTCTTTCACTTCTTTAACATCTTTAGTAAAATAAATGGTAATCTTGAGATTTTCTTTTTCTTACTTTTTATTACAATCTACTTCTAACACATTTTCCTGTCCATAAAATATGGTCGGGCTCTAGTTTCTCTCATTTCATGAACTTCATTTATGGTCTTAATTATGTCTCCTTCTCTATAAGACCTATCTATAAATTTCTGTTTCAACCCTACTATTTCCTCTTTAAACCCTGCTACTGTTGGGTTTAACCGTGACGCTCTCATCATCTGTCCTTTTATGATGTTATCGAAGATGTGTTTAGGGTGCATGCTCTCTCTATGTAAAAGTGTGTTCTTATAACACTTTTTTCTATGAATAGATGTATTTACTATCCCATTAGGAAGTTTTATCACATTTACATCTAGGTAGGGTATATATTCCTTGGAGTAGTTCATGGTAAATTCCAAGAAACTAGTGAGGTTATTTATCTCTGTCTCAAATTTTAGTAACATATCTTCGCTACCTCTCCACACCAAGAAAAGGTCATCTACAAACCTTTTATAAAATGAGACATTTTGTCTAAAGCTTAGTAGTGGAAATAGACACTCATTCTCCCATTCAGCCATAACTATGTTGGCGTAGCTATTGGCACACGAAGTGCCCATAGCTACGCCATCATTCTGTAAGTAGATATCTTCTTCAAAGAGAAAAATATTATTTTCTAGTATAACTTCTAAAAATAATGTCAACAAATCAATGAATTGGGGGTCCATATCTGTATACTTTTTCAAATAATTTTGTGTGCTTTCAATACCTCTAGAATTCGGTATCACTGTGAACAGACTTTTAACATCTAGGGTGACTAATATATACTCAAAGTCTTCACCTAATTTTGACAAATATTCATACAAATCTAGTAAAAACTGTTTACTGTCCTTCAAAATGTTCCGATTTTGTTCTACTACTGTCCTTAAGTGATGTTCCACAAAAAGTGAGAAGGGTTCTGTCAGCCACCCTTGTCCAGAGACAATGGGTCTCATAGGGGGATTCGCCATTCCTTTGTGTACTTTAGGTAGTCCTTTTAAAATTGGGAGCAGTGGATGGTTAACTTTGAGGAACTTAAAAAAGTCTTTCTTTATTAATTTACTTCTAAGTAAATCATCTATTGTGTCATAGACTCTAAATATTTTATTTATAACATCATTTATGTCTAATCTTGTATAGCACCCTTCGCTATTTAACATGGTTTTCATATTGCTTGAATAGTGCTCATAGTTCATAATCACTATTGGTCCACCCTTATCTGCTGGAACTATAATGATGCTCCTATCATTCTTAAGGTCTTCTAACGCTTTCTTTTGCTTCCATGTTAAATTATTTTTATATTTATATTTCTTCACATTCCTTTCAGAATCATGAATGTACAGATCATTCTCTACTAATCTCGAGAAAGTATCTAATACTGGGTGCAAGAAAGGAACATAGGTGCTAGGCGGTTTAAACTTGTTAACCACCTTATCTTTGTCAGTCAGTCCAAAGTCTAATTTAAGTTGTAAATTTCTAACGAACATCTTCACATCAATAATGGTTTCAGCACTATCACTTAACCTACTAGGTATAAAGGATAAGCCTTTATTTAATACTTGTTCCTCATAAGAGGTTAGAATTCTGTTAGACATATTCATAACTAAGGATTCTTTGTCCACATCTTTTTCAAGGTGGGACCCACCTGACTTGTTTCTCCCAATTTTCTTTTTTGTCTCCCCCTGCTCAATGATCGTGATCTCCCTCACAAAAGGTTTTATAAAAGTACACAAAAGGTTTTATAAAAGTGGCTTTATTCAATTTAAAGAATGAATATGAGAAATGGTATAGTAGCACCACCTGCTGATATAATGATGTACTACAAGTATGAAATATTACAGTCTCCATCGGTAGGCACAGAGGTTTTTTAAAAAAGTTTTATGTAAAATGTAAGAATGACTACGGAGATAGATTCTCTCTGGGTTATTCAAATGTTGTTCAAAGGTTATTGAAGCATTTTTAAGTGTTGATATAGGGTTATTTGTGTTTTTAACTGTGTTTTTAATGTTACTTGGACTGATTAGCAGTCCAATTAAGTAAGTTGATCAAGGTAATTGAAATCAATTAGTGTTGATTTACCTAAGTATCTAGGATATATAAAGGCTGTGCCTTCTATAGTTAAATGTACAGTCTGAGGAAGCCCTTTGTAGGGTGAAAGCGCTTACTGATGTTTAAACTGCTGTGAATAAAGAACGTTCCCTTTATGCTGTGAGTTGGAGCCATTGTCTTTATTCAAAACGTTGGATGTCTTGGAAGATATGTAACTAAGTCGTAGTTGAAGCAGGGTTGTGTTTCCTTTACTGGTGGACTACTGATAGATGCTTTATTTCTTCTCCTCTTGAAACGGAGAAGTTTTATTTCGCTAACTAACTGATACAGAGTGTGGCTAACGATTTGGACAGTTAGCGTTCCTGCACGGAGGTTGGTGACTGTGTTTACGTATTCATACAGCAGGAACGCGCTCTCTAGTGGAACGCTTACGCTGATATATTTTAGTTTCTTTTTAACTTGTTCCACACTGAAGAGCATGGCGTGTTTTGTTAACAATGATGAAATTGAGTTAGCGTATACTCCGAACGCTAACGTAAATGGCATGAATGAACTGTTATTTACTAAATTTAAGAACTGTTTGTCCGGAGATGAGAATGCACTGCTGTTCTTCGAACCGAATGGTGAAAAGGATACTGGAGGAGATAATGCTGAAGAACTTTTATGTTTGGCTGAGGAGCTGGATACACTAGAAAATGACTTTTTGAAATTAAAGAGGTTACAGCTGCAACGGCAGCATTTTGAGGCGTGTATAAAAAAGAGCATTATACCGAGAGGACTTCGGGTCCTCAAAATGCCGACAACAGGTAACCTCTTTCCTGATTTGTTATTGAAGTGGCAAAAGCTTAATATGGAATTAAGCTTCAATTACATGAAGCTTTTAATAGAATTCCATAAGCCAGAAGAAGAGCTTCTGAGACAAAAAGTTAATGAAAGACACGCAGCTATTATATCTAAGTACACTAACTGTAAAACTAGTATGGGGCTAGATAGGTTAATGGACAATGTGATGCTTTATGAGAAAAGATTATTGAACCAGAAAAAGACGAAAATTGAGAGGGACGTGGCCGATTTTAAAAATGGGCAGGTCTTTACTTGGCCAAGGACTGCTCTAAATGACAAACAAGATGTGACGATGACTAATGACAACAAGGACTTTACCAGAACTGATGTTAGAAATATAAAAACTGTAATGAAAAATACTGCTAACATAAATACTGTAACAGATGAAATAGAAAATGTTAATAGTGATGTAGTGACAACCATCACGTTGGGTGATGGTAATATTACAGAAGCAGATAGAAATGTTAATTTGTACCCCACCATTTTGCACACAAAAGGGAAGAATGGTGACCATGGTGGTAACACAAATGTCAAGGGGATGGTAAACACCATAAATACCATGAATGGTCAGGTGTCAGGAGTTAAGAAGAAAGTTGTCTCTATTGAGAACAATAAAGAGAAGGATACTAACATTATTACACGTGAAGTCCCTTTCCCCATACAGACATACAAACTCAGAGGGAGATCACGATCATTGAGCAGGGGGAGACAAAAAAGAAAATTGGGAGAAACAAGTCAGGTGGGTCCCACCTTGAAAAGATGTGGACAAAGAATCCTTAGTTATGAATATGTCTAACAGAATTCTAACCTCTTATGAGGAACAAGTATTAAATAAAGGCTTATCCTTTATACCTAGTAGGTTAAGTGATAGTGCTGAAACCATTATTGATGTGAAGATGTTCGTTAGAAATTTACAACTTAAATTAGACTTTGGACTGACTGACAAAGATAAGGTGGTTAACAAGTTTAAACCGCCTAGCACCTATGTTCCTTTCTTGCACCCAGTATTAGATACTTTCTCGAGATTAGTAGAGAATGATCTGTACATTCATGATTCTGAAAGGAATGTGAAGAAATATAAATATAAAAATAATTTAACATGGAAGCAAAAGAAAGCGTTAGAAGACCTTAAGAATGATAGGAGCATCATTATAGTTCCAGCAGATAAGGGTGGACCAATAGTGATTATGAACTATGAGCACTATTCAAGCAATATGAAAACCATGTTAAATAGCGAAGGGTGCTATACAAGATTAGACATAAATGATGTTATAAATAAAATATTTAGAGTCTATGACACAATAGATGATTTACTTAGAAGTAAATTAATAAAGAAAGACTTTTTTAAGTTCCTCAAAGTTAACCATCCACTGCTCCCAATTTTAAAAGGACTACCTAAAGTACACAAAGGAATGGCGAATCCCCTATGAGACCCATTGTCTCTGGACAAGGGTGGCTGACAGAACCCTTCTCACTTTTTGTGGAACATCACTTAAGGACAGTAGTAGAACAAAATCGGAACATTTTGAAGGACAGTAAACAGTTTTACTAGATTTGTATGAATATTTGTCAAAATTAGGTGAAGACTTTGAGTATATATTAGTCACCCTAGATGTTAAAAGTCTGTTCACAGTGATACCGAATTCTAGAGGTATTGAAAGCACACAAAATTATTTGAAAAAGTATACAGATATGGACCCCCAATTCATTGATTTGTTGACATTATTTTTAGAAGTTATACTAGAAAATAATATTTTTCTCTTTGAAGAAGATATCTACTTACAGAATGATGGCGTAGCTATGGGCACTTCGTGTGCCAATAGCTACGCCAACATAGTTATGGCTGAATGGGAGAATGAGTGTCTATTTCCACTACTAAGCTTTAGACAAAATGTCTCATTTTATAAAAGGTTTGTAGATGACCTTTTCTTGGTGTGGAGAGGTAGCGAAGATATGTTACTAAAATTTGAGACAGAGATAAATAACCTCACTAGTTTCTTGGAATTTACCATGAACTACTCCAAGGAATATATACCCTACCTAGATGTAAATGTGATAAAACTTCCTAATGGGATAGTAAATACATCTATTCATAGAAAAAGTGTTATAAGAACACACTTTTACATAGAGAGAGCATGCACCTAAACACATCTTCGATAACATCATAAAAGGACAGATGATGAGGCGTCACGGTTAAACCCAACAGTAGCAGGGTTTAAAGAGGAAATAGTAGGGTTGAAACAGAAATTTATAGATAGGTCTTATAGAGAAGGAGACATAATTAAGACCATAAATGAAGTTCATGAAATGAGAGAAACTAGAGCCCGACCATATTTTATGGACAGGGAAAATGTGTTAGAAGTGGATTGTAATAAAAGTCAGAACCAGAAAATCTCCCGGTTACCATTTATTTTACTAAAGATGTTAAAGAAGTGAAAGACATCATAAGTAAACATTGGCATGTATTAGGGATAGAGAATGAGATAAGCATGTTAGTAGGGAGGCACCAAAATTTTGTTATAGAAACAAACCCAATATAAAAAGAACACTGTGTCATAAGAATTATAATAACTGTGAGACATATACAGCTAACACATTGCCCTGTAATAGCTGCAAACAGTGTTGTTTTATTAATATAGATACGTCGTTTAAATCACCTGTTACTGGAAAAGAGTACAATTTCCAGACTGGTTCCACTTGCAGAACAGAAAATGTTATATACTTAGCCCAGTGTTGTTCATGTGAAGCGTTCTACATAGGTAAAACTAATCGACAACTGAGAGAACGAATAAGAGAACACACATATGGTATAAGAAAAGGAGATGAGAAAAATGCATTAGCCAAACACAATAAAATGAAGGGAAATACACATATTTTTAGTTTTTTTGTCATACAAACTATAAATAAAACCATGAGAGGAGGGGACCTTGAGAATTATACATTGGAACAAGAATCCAAATGGATTATAAGATGCAGGTCAGATCATCCACCTGGTCTAAATGACAAAGTAGGCATATACCCTTTTTTAAAGAAAAGAAGGTTAAAGCACTGAGACAACTTTAGTCAACTTCTGATAGCTATATACCCTATGTTTATGATACTAATATACATTAGAGTAGGAGTAAAATTCTCTCAATGAGAATAAATTCAAAGCATAGGGAGATTTTAGGTAAAGGATGAATTGTCAGTTTAATATTAGATTAAACGGTCTGTAGGAATACAGAAACGTTTTTAATATTTTTAGTTCTTAGTTTTCATTTTTATTTTATAAATTTTTTATTCCATACATTATGTAAATGTTAGTACCAGTTATTTAAGCACACAAAAGGTTTTATAAAAGTGGCTTTATTCAATTTAAAGAATGAATATGAGAAATGGTATAGTAGCACCACCTGCTGATATAATGATGTACTACAAGTATGAAATATTACAGTCTCCATCGGTAGGCACAGAGGTTTTTTAAAAAAGTTTTATGTAAAATGTAAGAATGACTACGGAGATAGATTCTCTCTGAGTTATTCAAATGTTGTTCAAAGGTTATTGAAGCATTTTTAAGTGTTGATATAGGGTTATTTGTGTTTTTAACTGTGTTTTTAATGTTACTTGGACTGATTAGCAGTCCAATTAAGTAAGTTGATCAAGGTAATTGAAATCAATTAGTGTTGATTTACCTAAGTATCTAGGATATATAAAGGCTGTGCCTTCTATAGTTAAATGTACAGTCTGAGGAAGCCCTTTGTAGGGTGAAAGCGCTTACTGATGTTTAAACTGCTGTGAATAAAGAACGTTCCCTTTATGCTGTGAGTTGGAGCCATTGTCTTTATTCAAAACGTTGGATGTCTTGGAAGATATGTAACTAAGTCGTAGTTGAAGCAGGGTTGTGTTTCCTTTACTGGTGGACTACTGATAGATGCTTTATTTCTTCTCCTCTTGAAACGGAGAAGTTTTATTTCGCTAACTAACTGATACAGAGTGTGGCTAACGATTTGGACAGTTAGCGTTCCTGCACGGAGGTTGGTGACTGTGTTTACGTATTCATACAGCAGGAACGCGCTCTCTAGTGGAACGCTTACGCTGATATATCCTACAGAAAGGCTTCACTGAGACCAGTGACTGGTGTCGGAACCATGGCCTTAAGCTAAACGCCAAAAATGTGTCATCATCCCTTTTGGGAAAAACCCAGTTCCCATGAATTATCACATCGATGGTAGTCCACTGAACACAGAAGGTGTTATAAGATATCTGGGAAAACAAGTTGACAGCAACCTCTCTTTTGACCACCACATTGCCACTGTGGTCAGAAAGTCCTTCTGTGTGGCACATCTCATTACTAAGGGTTATGCATCCAGGAAGAAAGAGGTCATTGTCTCCCTCTACTCTTCCCTCATTAGGCCAGTCATCGAGTACAATGGCCCTTTTGGCATATACCTCACTAGATACCTGCAACAACTGGAGAGGCAGCAAAGGTACCTCACAAAGAGGATCCTAGGCCTGAAACACTTGTCCTCTCTGTCTCATATCATCTACTTAGAGGTGATCTCTGCTTGACTTACAAAGCCATGTCTGACTCAGATCTGTTAGAAATGCTACATCTAAAGAAATTACAATCCCTCCACACCACACACTCCAGAGACCTCAACCTCATTACCACAATCAACAGAACAAGCTGGAGGGACAGGTTCATAACCCAAAGACTGCCCATGCTACGGAATAGACTTTCCATACATGTCAAACAGAGCACCTCACGGGCTGTCTTCAAGAAAAATCTTGATGAGTGGATGGGAAATAGAAAATTCACCCCAGGGATAACTCCAGTGGCTCTAATTGACAGAGGCACTGGGAATGAAGGTTGGGTGGCACAATGCCAGGGTAATCCTAAGGGCTAGGCTTGTAAAGGCTCCAGAGCGATTAACCTCATACATAACTATGAACCTATAATAGAGATGGTGGGAAAACTCAAGCCAATTCAGTTCTGAAATTGCTTGGCAATGGTATGAGTGGTTAGGCTTTCCTGAGGTAAATGTAGCTATTTTATAATAGCAGGATTGTAGTTTGTTACTAAGGGTTGAGTGAAGGCTAGTAAAGATGGCACTACCATATAGAAGGGAAGGGATAAGTAAGGTACTGGCAAGTTTTGTTTTGCTGTGGTTATCCAGGTAGAGTTTGTGATGATAAAGTTTGCCTAATTTAAAGTGTATTTCTGTATTATCTTTAGAAAAGATTTTGAAATCTATGTCTGGTGGTTTTGTAGAGAATATTAAAAGTTTAGTTATTTGGGGTTTTAACAGCAGTTGTGCATTATTAAGCCAAGATTTGATCAATGTGAAAGCATTTTGTGTAACTGTAAGAGGTTTGAGAAATTCTTGGAGGTAGATATTATTGTGGAATCATCGGTGTATTGGATGAAATTACCTAGTGGGGAAGCTCTGTGAAGATCATTGATGAAGGTATTAAAGAGTAGTGGCCCTACAATGGATCCTTGTGGGACTCCTATGTTGTTTGCTTGATAATTAGATTGTACATTATGCCATCTTACTGATTGTTCCCTGTTGTTTAGGAAAGAGGTAAACCAGTTTAGAGATTTGGGGGAGCATCCTAGTTTTGATAGCTGGTTTAATAGTTTAGTATGTGATACTGTGTCAAAAGCCTTAGATAGAGCCAGTAAGACTACTGAAGTAGGGTGACCAGCATCCATGGCTTTGTTGACAGTATCAGTGAATGAGAGCAGAGCCATGATAGTGCTATGCCCTGGATGGAACCCATGTTTAGTGGGGGCAAGAAGATCATTATCAGAGAGGTATTTAAGTAATTGTGTCTGTACATATTTTTCTAAGATTTTTGATAATGGAGAAAGTGTATAAAGATAGGGCGATAGTTTGGAGCATATGGGAATGTTCCCCTTTGTGTAATGGTGTAATAATAGAATTTTTTCCAAAACTGGAGGATATAGCATTCTGCGATAGAGCAATTTATAAGAATGCTAATTGGATATGTGATTGCATTTGCTGCTAGTTGTAGATATTCTGGGGGAAGATTATCTGTGGAAAGAGAGCAGGGTTTGAGTTTGTTTAGGAGTCTGAGTATAAGAGAGGTGGGTACAGGCTGAATAGTAAATGAGGGAGCTAAGGTAGTTTTTGTAGAATTGTCTGAGGAAGGTGGTTTGTTGTTATCAAGTAAGGAATTAATGGTATATTGGGAGTGTGAATTTATGTTTATTGATGAGTCTTTTGTTAGTTTGTTGAATGGTAGTAATGAAATGGGTGTTGAAGTCATGGGGAATTTGTTATGGAGTCATTGGGTGCCGGGGATGGGTTTTGTAAGGTGCCAGGATTAAGTAGAGTGGAGACAGACTTCCAGAACTTTTCTGGATTGTTGTTTAAGGTGGATGACTGAGAGGAAAAGTAGTTTTATTTTTATCTTGTATAATTAGCTTGTTGGCTTTATTTCAGAGTTGTTTGTAAGTTCATTTTGTTTTGTTTTATTTTTTGCCATGTTTTCCATGGTTTGTCTCTATGTAGGAGATTTTGTTTAGTCTGTTTTGTTAACCAGGGGGCATGGTTAATTTTTGTTCACTTGGTTCATATTGGGACTAAGCTTTAGAGAGTATCCAGAAAAAGTTTGTTGAGTAGCTTCATCTAAGAGAAGTGTTTTTAGTGGGACCCAGTTTTCAGCTTTCAAAATGCTTATGAATTTATTTTGGTCAAAGTGGGTGAGGTTCCTGGATGTTTTGTAGGAGTGTGTTTTGATTGTTTGAGGGTGAGTCCTATGGGTGTATGCTGGAAAGTGGAGTAATTGTGAGGGTGGGATACTAATATCCAGTCTAAGGTAGACTCAGATACTGTGGAAAGACCATGGGTAAGAGCACTGATAAGCTGTGTGAAGCCATGCAGATTTATACTAGTGACTGGAGAGGTGGAAGTTAGGTTTTGCCAATTGATGTTGGTGTCACCTAAAATTATGGTCTCTTGTAAAACATTCTGGTTTATCTAGGATAGAAAATTTTCTAGAATGGGGGTATTGTGCCTGGGGGATTTAAAATACTTAGATGCTTGTTACTATTAATATGAAGGAATGTTAGTAAAAATTCTAAGTTTCCAAAACATGGGCTGGTTTGGTCTAGTTGTAATATTTAGGGAGTTTTACTAGATTAATGCTACACCACTGCCATTTTTATAGATTCTATCAGAGTGGATAATGCTATATCCTGGTGGAAGAATTTCAGTGTCAGCAATATGCAGTTTTAGCCATGTCTCAGTTACTGCAACAATGTTTGGGGTATGAGTGGTTCACCAGGCATGAAATTTGGTAATTTTATTACAAATACTGTGTGTATTTATTGTTATGAAACATAGCTGTTGTTTTTTTTTTTTTTTTGGATCTGAGGTGGGTTTTAGAGTGTAATTTGGACCAGGATTGAGATGGATGTCCCCACATTGTGTTAGAGGAGGAGAAGGTGCATAAAATATAGGCTTGATGACTCTGTGAGAGGGGTTTGAGATGGTGTAGAAGACATAATTTAAGTTTGGAGTTGGCAGGGAGTAGTTTTATTTTGGCTATATTTTGGGTATATGTTACAAATAAAGAAGGTGAGATGTTTGAGTGTCTGTGCTATCAGGTAATGGAAGGGTTTGGGTGATAGATGTTGGTGGTGATGAGTTTAAGGTGGTATGTGTGGAGAGAGCTTGGATTAGTAGGACTAGAAAAGCAGTGTAAGTGATAATGAAATTGTGATGGAGTGTATTGATAGGGGAAGCCATTCTGAAAAGGATAGCAGTGCTGTGTAGGAGTAGAGAGATGGGGGTGGGTCTTAGGATATGTGTTGTCGAGTCAATTAGACCAAATTAGTGGTGTCCAGTGGATATGTATGAAAACTTGAGAGCTATGTATGGGGTGATACTTTTGGGACAGGTGCCCATTTTTTTTAAAGGTGAGAGTGGAATGTAGGGAAAGGGGCATAGGTATGTGTGGGGAGGTAAGTTGGGTAGGAGAGGATGCATTTGCAGACAGACAAGACAGCAGACAGGGGCAGTGTGTGACACATGAGGGGGTAAACACCTTGGATGGGAAGGGTGTTGTGGAATCCAAGTTACACATGCCTCCAGAAGGCAGCAGCATGACTCATGTCCGCACCCATGGGACTGTCGGCACTGTTCCTTTACTGGCCTGAGGGTGGCTGTTTTGGAGACTGGATACCATGGTGATGCCACCCCACCAGGTCAGCCATCATGCTCTCAGTCTGGTGCAGATGATGTTCATAGCTCCGATGAACAATCCTGTGCACCATGACCAGCACTTTATCCTGAGTGACTGCAGCCCCTCTACCACTGCTCCCAGGGGGAGACTGGGCCCCTTCCCCTCAGGCAGTTCCACCTAATGCTGCAGGTGGGCCAGAGGCAGCCAAGGGGGCACCACCACCCTGGGTCCCAGACCTACTAGGACCCAGAGCCACAGCCAGTTGAGATAAGGTAGTTGTTTCACCTGGAACCAGCCTACCCTGATGTACTGTGGTGATTGAGGTATAGCAATAAGTACAGATTAATTATTAACAAAACATTGTTAGTAATACCAGCATGCCAGAACATTGGAAACAATCCACATACATATCAATGCATATTATGTGAAACACAGCAATAAATAACAGAACAGTCAGAATAGCAGCATGCCAGTAACAGTTACAGCATAAGGCCAACAAAACAGGTAATTTAACAAAATATGTTAATATGCAAAATTATAATACATAACAATAATAAAACACATGTCCCAAAATACAGTTAATGTAACAACATATATTAATATTAAACCATAACTAATGAATAACAATAATGAATACATGAAGATAAGGGGTGGGGAGAGAGAGAGAGAGCAACAGTCTATTAGTAACATTGCAGGTTATTTCCTTGACAACAGTAATATTATCTACTCTACAGGTCTGTATTTTCTGTATGTGTACAGTAAGTAATCATCTCCTATAGCTGATGTAGCATCTACATACCTATCATGCTATTTGCATGGGACACTATGGGCCAAGCAGTAATAACTGCAGGTACACACCTACACAGAACACTTGCACATTAGGTGGACCTATATAACTACCAAAGTGTTCTGTGGGCTGATATGATGACAGTTTGCAATCTAGGTAATCATTTCCATGGGAATCCTGTAACAAGTGGATTGCACACTGTTTATTACATAACGTGAAATCATGACACATATGAGATATGTATGTGTACAGTACAGACACTAAACAGCAGTCATGCCTTCATTGGCAGGCATGGGAATAGAACCCAATAGCAGTGACTGCAGGGGACGTCTGCATGGAATGTATTAACTGACTGCAGCAACTTTTAAAAGACACTCCAGTCATACTGCCATACCAGGATTACACACTTTATTACTGACTTAGCATTGCTGATGAACACATTCTTGCTAATGATTTTAACAGTCTGTGACATATAAACACACAATTATCTACTCATAATATGGGCTACCTCATCCATTTTCCTGTAGTTTCTGTGGAGAGAGAAACTGTGAGCATTACATGGGTGCTACTGTAATATTTACTGCTACATACCACTGGATTTGAACCCTAGTCTGTGTGTGGCAAAATGTATTATATACAGAGCATTTAACAAACTGAGCTACTGAACCACTGTTGATTACAGACTGACTGATACTTCACGCCTGACCCATATATATTTTTTTCATGAAGGTTCAGTTCGTACAGTTTTTTGTGTGGTTTACAGACTGTCTGATATTTGCCTAGAGCTTACGCTGGAACCAACATATGACCTGTTAGTACAACTACAGCATTATATTAGACTGTGGTGACAGTAGAATGTACATGCATGAAATACAAGTATAACACAGATACTAGGTAAGCTACAGTTCTGTATCACATTTGTGAAGTCAACAAATAATATCAGCTCATGGAGTGGGCTACCTTACCCATAAACCTTTATTACCTTATGTCTGTGGATGACAGAGCATTATGTGACCAATATTGGCCTAGAGACAGCCTTGAGCAGTGCTATACGAGTTAACCAATAAATGTTGCAGCCATTAGAGTTGTGTTGTACAGCTATTACAGTGTTATACTTGACTGCAGCACCTTACCTTACAACCTCAAAGCATACAGCTCTACTGCAGTAGTTACGACAAGGCAATCCGGATGTACACAATTTTCTTAGTGTTGTTGGCATTGTTTCATGTTTTTATTGAACTACAGATGGTTGTTGTTGTTGTCTCCTTCAGCTTTTCCCAGTTAGGGGTCACCACTGCAGAACTCTGGTCCGCTAATGATTGGTGGTTGATTTTTACATGCTGAGTTGCCAGCCCTAATGCACAACCTTCAGTGAAGGTGCACCCATTCACACATGTCTCCACGCAGAAGACACTCTAGCTGAGAGTCAAACCGGTCAGCATCTTACTGTGAGGCAACAACGCTACTGCAGCACCACCACCACGGATGTATTGAACTACAGATGGTATTATTCATTTATTCCACTACAGCTCTAATTCCATTTTTATTGCACTACAGACTTTACTGTATATACGTTAATGCAGTTATTGGTATTGTTTCATGTTTTTATTGCACAACAGTTGACATTATTCATTTATTGCAGTACAGCTCTAATTCTACATTTATTGCACTACAGACTTTATTCTATATACTTTAATGAAGTTATTGGTATTGTTTCATGTTTTTATTGCATGACAGTTGGCATTATTCATGTATTACAATACAACTCTAATTCAACATTTATTGGACTAGAGACTTTACTGTATGTACTGCAGTTAATGCTTTACTCTTTCTTGCTTATTTTGCTATAGTTAGCATACTACATCCATACTCACCACACTCATGGTGCAACCTGGCCAAGCTCCTGCCATGCAATTCGACATTACGAGTCATCTCAGCTGCAACTGTTGAGAGAGAAGCGCACCATTATGCATACCAGTTTTGCAGACAATCAGATTACATATTGGTAAAACAGAGGCAAAATTACTTACATACTTTTGGGGAATTCCCTGCCATCTCTTCTTGAACCCAGATGTCCAAGAGTCCCCTCTTTCACGTTTTCAGGTCGTCATGGTGGTGATGAGACTGCTCACCTGTGCGAGGGATACCAGTAACACTGATGAGTTTTCTGGCCAGCCAGTCCCAGACCTCTTCCCTACAGTCCAAGCCCTGGAAACCACCCTGCAGCAGCCTGTCATCATGCTTTTTTCACGAGGAGCCCAACCATGGTCCTGCACTCCAGATTAACTCAGCACTGTTCCCAAAAGTGTGCACCTTCACCAGCACCACCAGCCGCAGTATACCATCAGTGACAGAACTCCAATGGATTCTGCTGTATTCCTGCCCATTGGGTTTAATAAAGGCTATTTTCCCACCCTTACATGTCATTGGGCAACATTTATAAAAGCACCTCATCACTTAGCAGCATGCAAAATAGCGTGGCTGAGTTGAGAGGTGCAAACAGTCACATAACTCTAGTCTTAGCGGACCTTAGCACACAAACCAGCCAAGCAGAGACAAGCAGAGCATAAACATTGGCAGCCATTACCATGTTTATGCGATGCTTAGCAGGTAGAAGCACAGTTCAGAAGAGCTTAGCAGAGCAAAGCGTGGCCATATTTTAATATAGTCTGCATGATATGCATATCAAAATTAAATACATATTTTTCTTCTGTGTATAAAACCCTGGACTTACTGCACAGGAAGTCATAACTCTACTCATTTATTTAAGTGTATATTAAGGAATCTAGTATACATTCACATATACCACTGAGCTACCTATAAGCAGCACTGAGCACCGTGCCATGCAAACATGCTCAGACACACTTAAACACACCTTTAAATAATTAATTAATTACATCCAGTTTCTATGTTAGATGTCTGGCAGGTGTCTGTTATCTTATACATGGGAGCAGCTTAGCATTGCTGCACTGAGTGCTGTGCAAACATGCTTTTTTTTTAATAAAATAAAACAAAAGGACATTGCAGGGAGTTTCATACTCATCTGCAGCCATGGTTAGCACTACATCTCTCCCTACACTGATTCAATAATTATGTTCCTTGTCTGTCCTTCAACAATGCGCCACCCTTAATATGCATGGCGCAGTGCTGAGGAGGAACTGTTACAACAGACACGGTAACATTCCATGTAGGCTCTACACAGTGTCAGTACAGATTTCATTAAATTCTGCAGTTTGTTTTACCATGCATTTTCTGAAAGATATGTAGTATGAAACTTAAATGTCTCATTATTTAGTGAGTTTAGTCATTACTGATTTATCACAAAAACCACAAATTTTATGAAGAACATTCCAAAAATATGAGGCAAAAATCTGGATATTCTGTGAAAATCTAGAAAGTTGAGCGTTATGTTTTGCAGTGTATTGTTTCTGTCTTTGGATAACAACAGATGAGTGATTTTAAAACAGTTATGTTAAGTTCTATTTTTTTTTTATTTTACATCAAATGGTTTGAAGTCTGTATTGCACTTTCAGCTTAACCATTTGAATGAGGACAACTGAGAGCTCATCATGTGCTCAATTTCCTTTTAGTCATTAAACCAGTTCTTAAAAATGTAGCTTTGTGCATAGAAATAGCATCCCTCTTTATAATATCTAACTACTTCACAGCCTTAGAAATCTTGAATACTGAAAAAAAAAGATTCTTGACAGTGAATCATATCTTTTAAATTTTACCCAAGGGTATTTATTGTACTAAATAAGACAAAACTTCTTCATGTGGATTATTGTTATGGTAGGTAACACAGTCTTAAACTCCTTTCTATATTTTTATAGTCATTAATGATAACAAACAGGATATTGCAAGCTCTTTCCTTATACTTCACAATATCTGTGTGACATTCATGCATTCTTGTCAACATTTATTTCCTCATATGATTTGGTACTATTAGATTAATTGCTTTGATCAGTGCTCCTTGAATACAATTAATGTTTTCTCTCAATAAATAAAAATATCTCTGTGGCAGACACAGTTATTACACAGCTGTGTGGAGTAGGATATGCAGGGGGTTGAATTTGGTAAGGTATGTCTGTCTGTCTGAGAACTGTGACAGAAAAGAATGGCTTAGCACTAAGAAGGGTGATATGGTGCAGTTTTTGGGCCACATTTTTTGGGTTGCATGGCTAAGCTTAAAAGGGTCCCAGTGGCCGTTAACCTAGTAGAGACCTATGCACATATTTAATAGTAAGGTTGAATTTCTTTTATTCTTTACTGAACAGTTCTATACTGGCTACCCTTATATAATAACTTCATTAAGAATCTGCTTTTCTGGATCTTTTTCTATACATTTCAGAATCTCATGGCTAATTGTGATGTGATTCAGTTTACTTCAAGTTTATCTCCAAAAAAAGATCTTGCTTCCCTTGCAAAGTCTCCTTATCACATAAATAAAGCATGAAACAATGAAACCCATAGCAATGGGAATATAAAGAAACTATATAATAGGAAAGGATTAACAAGTTTCACAGGAGGGTGACTCTGTCTTCTAAACCATTCATGTGGAAGCTTTGTCTCCATAAGCTGATTTCCAAATGTGCGACTTCTGAAATCACTGTACCACAAGATAGAAGAAATCTGCATATGGAGACTATATTTTTGAACTCTATAATTCATTGATAATAAATTCCAATCTCAGTTTTTGCAAAAACAGTATAAAAATATAAAAGACACTACATGCAAGTATGAAAGACTTTGTAAATGTTCCATATGCATCTCATTTGCTGGCTTATAGATAATGTTCAAATTGTATTTTTGTAAATGCTGTAATCGAATTACCAGTTGTATCTTGAGCCACTGTTTCATAAATATAGTCTATAAGGACTTATGATTATGTTTCAGTAGCAGTTTCTTTATTGCTCTTTCTCGCTTTGATATATATATATATATATATATATATATATGTGTGTGTGTGTGTGTGTGTGTGTGTGTGTGTGTGTCTGTGTGTGTGTGTGCTGTGCATGTGTCTATATCTACATATACTATATCTGTCTATATTTATCTACTTATCTATGTATCTATCTGTCTATCTATCTATCTATCTATCTATCTATCTATCTATCTATCTGTCTTCTATCTATCTATCTATCTAGCTATCTATCTATATATGGGTCAACGTTGTTAAATCGAAAGTACGGTTCATTGAACCTTACTTTGTCGAACTCACTTCCATGAAAGTACATTCCATCGAAAATGCACTTTCACGGAATAAACAAATAAAAACTAAAAAAAAAAAACACACTACACAGTATTATGCAGGGGGTCAAGCCCTCCTGCACCCCCCACACCACCTACTTTAATATTCTCACTCTGAGATCGCACTACAGTGGGGAAAATGGAATATTCCCTTATCCTCACTGTACTACAATCTCAACAAGAGTTTCCTTAGTTGTACATCAACAGTATACATTGATGTACAACTAATGGTATATGCAAACAGCTTTTTTATGTTTGTTTTCTTTAGCAAAGCAAAATGCACTTTCGCTAAAGTAATTTCAACAAAGTATGGTTCGATGAACCATACTGTTGACAAAACAAATGGCAAGTAACTCTTTTAGTATCTGTTAAACCCACATTATGGACCCATATATAGTTTGTTCAAGTTTCTGAAAGAGGAAAACAAATCACTCTACAGTTCTTTTCTGGTAGCCATAATTGTGACAGAATTATTCACATCAAACTATATATGTGCAAGCCATTTTGCAATTAACTTCTGGTATGATCCAAAGCTCTATTATTTCTCTCTCATTATGATGGCTCATCTTTTTACAGTATTTTCCTTAATGACACACTTGCTTCTGCCATATTGAAAATAAACTTTGAGACTGTAACATAAGCAAAGTCATAACTACTTATTAATTATCTGATGGAGGTATGAGTATCATATTTCAAACTTTCCTTTCATTTGGCTTTTTTTTTTAGTTAGAATGTGATCTATGTATTTCAGGTCTAACATCAGGAATTGAAAAATACTTTGAATTAGGCACATCAAAATCTGCTTCCTACTTCGTAAATTTCACAGACCAGGCAGTACTTCTCTTTTTTATGTTTGTTAAGCACTTATTGATCTGTGTATATTTCAAACATGTCTGCCTTTGCAGATGTAATCATGCAAAGTATCCAACTGGTGGCTCTACTTGCCTTTTCTTCACACTTAATACTTTCCATTCTACTCAGATTCATTTCCTGCTTAAAACAATTACAACTTTCCTTAGAGCATGGGCTGTGGATAAAACCACACCATATATCTGAATATGGTGTTCTTGTAAAGAATCCAAACCAGTAAATTTACCATCATACTCATAAAGTAAATCATTACACTTTTCATATGATTTTTTTCACCACACCACGTCTTTGACGAATCACAACTTAATAGATCAGTGGCTTCCATTCCACTTATCTGCAACTGAATCTTGTACGTCCTATTTTTTAGCAATTTCGTTCCTTATGATTTCACATGCTGACTTGAAAAAGGCAAGCCTTTTGTTAACAGATTCAGTGCTTCAAACATCTGTGTAAACAACACACTGCACTCTACCATTTTGTTTACTTTAAGTACAATGATGATTATTTTGAGCTTTATTTGCCAGATTTCTTAGAATATAGCTTTCGAAAATTACTTATTATATCAACTATTATTACAACCATATAATTACATACAAAAATGATTACTAATGTAATTGATCACAGTTATCATAACTTGCTTATATGAATGTGAAATTATTCATGTACAGTAATGTTTCCATTTATTTTTCAAACTTGTATCACTTCCATTTCAAGAAATGCATATTCCATATATACTAATGTCTTCCTAAGTTTTGTATTTTGCAAAATGAATGTGCCACCAGCTCTTCCCTGTAAAATCATTGTCTATATTTAGTAAGATTTCATAAAATCCTCATTTATCATTATTCATGTAATACAGGCAATTAGGGTCTGAGTGGAGAGATGATAAGTCAGCAAACAAAGGAGAGTGGTATTGCCGAAATTGAATTCCTCCTCAAGTCTTGGTGAATACCTTCATGAGGTGGACCCTGATTTTCATAAAATAGCACCAAGACAACACTGATATATAGACTGTATTTTATATAGCATATATCATGGACAAATGTATGTCAAAAATTAAAAAAGATAGCTGGGTGCACAAGACCCAGGATTAAGAAATGCCCAATCCTGGTAGGCACACTGGTGCCAGGACTGGAAAAAATGACAGTGTAGAATCCTCAAAATATGGAAACATTCCTACAATGGGGCTAGGCCAGCTCCGGGGGAGGATGCCCCCCCCTATTGTAGAAGGAAGTAGCAGTCCACAAAAATCACAAAAGCTGATGGGCCAAAGAAGAGCCATAAAGATGATAGAGTGGACGACTGAGGATAAGAAAGACATTCTGTATTATTACTATTATGCAAAAAGCCCAGAATTTCCAGGTACAAGATATACAAAAAGATTCAGAGAGAAATTAGAGGAAAGAAAAATACTTCCATAAGAAAAACTGTCAGAAGCCTCAAATAAAAAATTGTGTTCATTAATACAACAGATTTGTGAAAAATATTATATAAATCAAGAAACTTTGATCTGTTTGGAAAAAACAAGCATCTGAGGAAGTGTGAAAATATAAACAACAAAACCTAGAGATGTTTGAAAAGTATAAAAAAGAAATATGGACATGGGAAGCAGAGGTTTGATATGGTGCGATATTTATGCAATGGCAAATGCAAAATTAATCAATACAAAAAAGGCAGCCCCTAAGTTGTTTGAAGAGGAATACAGGCAAAGGTATCCAGATATGGAAAATTTCACAACAAAGAAAATAATATCACAAATAGGGAATGTAGAAAAGAAGATTAGTAAAGTAGAAGTTAAAAAATCAGAAGCTGAAGTAATGGAATGCCTGCGAAGTGAAGGATTTGGTGTAGAAGGTACATAGGTTACATCACAGCATGATGGAATGAGTCCCCAAAGTAAGGAGAAACAGGAAGATCAGGAGAGATCTGAAGACATCTGCAATGTTGAAAGCCAATCTAATCAATACAAAAAGAGTGGCACCAAAGATGAGAAATACAGGCAAAGGAATCCAGACATAGAAAACTTTACAATACAAAAAAAAAATAAAAAAATAAGAAGACAAAGAGGAAACGTAGAAAAGAAGATTAGCAATATAGAAGTTAAAGAAATAGAAACTGAGTTTATAGAGTACCTGTGAAGTGAAGGATTCAGTGTAGAAAATCTAACTCAGAAAGCACTACAGCAGGATAGAGCAATAGACATCCAAATTAAGGAGAAACCAGTGGAAGGGGAGGTAACTGGTCAGTTGCCGTATTAAGATATTTTGGAGCCTTCCCGAGGAAACCAGTACAAACATTCACTTGAAGCTGTACAGCAAGGGAGGGAACAGGAAACTGTGGCAACTCTGGAACAATTAATGTTGAGGAGTGATAGGCCAGTTAGTCTCCATATGGCAGAGCAACAGATGACACAGGATGAAATTGAAACCTCAAAAGTTTTGGGCTGCCATTAATAATATTCTGCACCTAGGTAAATCCACCACACTCTCACCAGCAACAAGTATCTCAGATAACAGCAACTCAATTCAATAAATACTTCACAGAAACCATCCTAGCCCTCTCAAATTCCATAACCACCCCCCACTTCTGAGCCATTCATATCTCAAATTAGTACCAACTCCTTTATATTACAACCAGTCTCTAACACCATAAAAACTAAAGCCAAGCACACTAGCAGCAGACATACTCCATGCAGACTACTTGCAAATTGCAGCAGAAGCTATAGCTTATCCAGTAGCCATACTAATAAATCGATCAATCTCTGAAAACCTAGTACCTGACATTTGGAAAATATCCCATATTCTACCTTTACCAAAAAGTGGAATTTCCACTGAATTGACTATCGTCCAATTGCCCTTCTGTCTCCTCTATCTAAAATCATAGAGAAAGCAGTTCATACACAATTGATGCATTACCTACACACACAAAAACTACTGTCAAGCACTCAATATGGCTTTCACCCTTATCACAGTACTACCACAGCCCTAATGTCCTTCACTAACACAGCGAGTCACTATAGAAATAATGGAAATTTTCTATCTGCCATCTTCCTAGCCCTTTCTAAAGCCTTCCATATGGTAAATCACAACAAACTTATTAACATTCTCACCACTCTAAATGTTAGTATTCCATCTATAGCCTGGTATAAAAGCTACCTATCAGGGTGCCAGCAGGCTATTCAATGGCAAAATTAACTCTCCTTCTTTCAGTAATATTAGGAGTTCCCCAAGGCACTATCCTTGGACCTCAATTATTCACTCTCTCCACTAACTGACTCTACACCTCTATCCCCTACACTGCAGTCATACAATATGCAGATGACGCCACATTAATTTGCACAGCCCCCTCTCTACAAGACCTCCAGACCATAACCCAAGAATATTTTCTAGCTGCCAAAACATGACTCACTAACACCCAGCTCATTCTAAATTCCAACAAAACCAAGCTCCTTTTCTTCTACCCCACAAGAACTCCCCCATCAAGCCTGTCATTCAATATTACATCCATGAATAAAACCACTATCACACCAGTAACCCACACCAAACTTCTATGTGTTGAAATTGGCAACACTTTGACATTTGATATTCACATCTCTCAAACAATCAAGAAAGTACACAAGAAACTAGGCAATGTCTACAGAAACAAACAATTCCTCACTGTAAACACAAAAGCTACCATTGCTCATACATACCTTTTGTCTACACTTCTATATGCAACTCCCATTCTAACCAACCTCAGAAAAACTGATCTAGTTAAACTAAAATCCTGCTATACTAAAATTGCCAGGCTTACCACAGATTCCCTATCTCAGGCACACCATTGTACATCTCTAAAACTTCTAAATTGCCTAGAACTCCCACAACTACTACTCTTTAATCAATTAACATTTGCCTATAAAATCTTGCATCCACCTGAAAAAAACTCCACTCCAGAACCTTATACAACCACACACCAACAATCACTCTCTCTCTCTGTTCTAGCAATAAACTACTGCTTACTATCTCTAAAGCAAACAACTTAGCTAGGGACTCACTCTTCTCAAACTTCATTCCAAAATATTGGACAAACTACCAGCCCCAATAACCTCCAACTGCTCGATAGCTCAATTCAAAAAACTTCTAAAGTCAGACTTAACTGAAACTTGGCTCTGCTCTTGCACCTGTCCTGGCTAGTTTCTGGTAACATAGATTTTTAGAAGCCTACACCTTATCAATGTCCTACTACTTTCCACTGAATTGCATATGCAATCTATGCCTGTATTAGACATTCTCCAGGATTCAACAAACTGCATGCAGGAATAGTGTTATTCCTGCATGGAGTGAATGCTGTCTACTTTCGCATAGCCTTAACAGCAGCATGCCTTACATAGTCATGAAGGTGTGCTACTGATAACGGCTTAGAGGACACAAACACTACTGATTGCAGGGGGTGTGTTTTAGTAGTGCTTGCACATCCAACACGCCCCCTGCATTAAGTGCTGTACGTCACTTTCTAATTACTTTCAGTATCTGCGGACACTGAAAGCAGGTATTTAGATAGTAAGCAATGGAGGGGGTGTGGGACAGGTACTGTCACACACCCCCTGCATTATCAAAGTGTAGTATGGCACTTTCTAACTGCTTTCAGTGTCCGCAGACACTGAAAGCAGGTATTTAGATAGGAAGTAATGGAGGGGTGTGTGACAGGTACTATAACACACACCTTGCATTGTCAAAATGCCGTATGTACTTTCACCATATGTCTGAACCTCTTAGAGACAGAAATCTGGACAAAGCCTAAAATGATGGTAGGCATACTTCTCAACCTCTCAGAGCAAAAAACTGGACAAAGCATAAAATGATGGGGGGACAAAAATAAATATTGCCCTTACAAACTGAGAAAGCTGATAGAGGAACAGGCTCAGTACCAACATAACACAAATGGAAGGATTAGAAGTCTGAAACTCAAATGTATGCCATTATATAGTGACTTCATCCTGATATTGCCCATACAGACTTAGACAGTTGATAGAATGACAGGCAGTGCATTTCCAAATATGACTTACAAGGAGTACTGATACATGTAATTAAAGTGATTTTATTAATTTATTTTTTTCCATTCTAAGTTAAGTTTAATCTAGCTGAGTGGGTTTGCATGCTACGGCCCTCTGCTCAGCAGTGCTTAAACATCTCATAGGAGCTAAATACAAATGTATAGCTAAAATCCTTAATGGAGAGATAGCATAGTGGTTAGAGTCCCATCTTTGCATGCAGCAGTTCACATTTTGAGTACCAAGACAGGCCCTTCATTTTTACATGGGAAAGCATTGTTAAAATTATTTTTTGTTTTGTTTTAAAATATGTAGTAATTTATAGTTGTTAACCAGAGTAGTGTAGCTGGTTCAAAATGTAAGTGTGAGTACATATAACCCATCACCCGTGTATACACAAGGGTCCCGTACAGTATAGTTACACCTCAAGGTAATGTAATGAAAGCACATCATGTAAAGTAAATCATATATACTTAATATGTCAGTTATGATTAATTAAGTCATAATTCTGATATTTTTTTAATGAAAAGTGAGCAATGGTTTGCAGTGGTCAGCTCTGCTTTGCCAGTTTAAGCATTGCTTAGACATAAATACTAAGCAGCAGTCAGCTCAGCTAAGCAAATTTGTGCACTGTTAAGCAGTTCTCAGCATTTACCCTTTTAAGTACTGTTCAACTCAGCTTAGTGGATCTGCTCACCACATAGCTGAGCTTAGCATTTTCAAAATGGTCCAATGATGGCAAAGGGCATGAATATAGCCTTATTTAAACCACACAGGTGGGAATACAGCCATAACCCGTTGTAGTCTGATCTCTGCAGGAACCATGTCTGGTGCTGGAGAACAAATGAGCTTTTGGGCGGGCGCAGCATTGTGGATTTCAGGAGTCAAAGATCACAGTTAGACTCCTTGTAGAAAACCATGATGACAGACTGCTGCAGGGCCAGTACCAGGGCTCTCATACAAAGCAGAGACCTGGGACCATCTTACACATGACCTTACCAGTGCCATTGGAAACCCCCAAACTGATGAGCAGATACGGCATCATTATGCCTACCTAAAGTAGAAGAAGGGTGAGCTCTTGGCCCAGTGGATCCAAGAAACACAGGCACAGTATGCTCCAGTAGTTTATAAGCATCTCATCCATAGCTGTCCCAAATTCTAGGCTGAGTATGTGATATATAGGAATGCATAATGTTTGTTTTCTCCTCCTACAGTTGCAGTGGAGAGGGCTAGCAATGCTGAGGCCAATGTCAACAGACTGACAAAACTGCGCTGACAGGCTGGAGAGTACATATCTACCTTGCAGTATACAGTCAAATAAATAAGAAGGACTAAATAGTTTACTGCCAGTAGGTGTAGCGTGTTCTCTGTCTAACGATTAAATAAAAGTTTACCAGACTAATATTGATCTACAAGATATGCAGTAGTAAAGCACTGTGTCATATAAGCAAAATAAAGACCTAAACCACCAACTGTTCTATTTACTCCAGTATGTTGTCATAGAAATAGAATGTGTATAGGTTCTTCACAGCAAATATAGCTTTGACAGCATGAATTAACTGAGGTTGTTCTGAGAACCAGCTATTATGCAAAGCAGTAGATTGTGGAGCTGTAAAACAATATATAAATGAAATATGAAATATGCTATGCACCAAGATCTGAACCCTGAATAGTAATGTCCAATGTATTATAGTGTGTCCCCTACTGTATTGCCTTGTGTTAACCTTTGCTTTCCAGATTGTATTATTTCAAAGGATTAATAGACAGTACACTATCTGTCATGCAGGAATCGCAGGATTACAAGGTCCGACTGCCTAACCCACAGAGTATTAGGCAGAAAACAGTCAAACAAGAGACAGCAGTTCCCCAGTAGCTCAGTGTGATGAGAAATAGCCTTGTTGTTTATTTAAGCATACCCAGACACATCTGAATCCAGGGAGTGGTACTCAGGTGTGTGCATATAAAATATACAGTGTGTATATATATATATATATATATATATATATATATATAGAGAGAGAGAGAGAGAGAGATACAGTCAAGAAACCTTGAATATTTGTAGAAACAGTCAGATAGTGGTAACAGATATTTCTTTTTCCACAGGTCATACAGGTAAATAAATATTTGTAGTAACTGTATGAAGGTTATACCAATACACCATACAACTGTCCCACTGTCCAACCCCATGCCTGCAAATGACAGCAGGATAGGTACATACACCATGCACTTTTCCTGATACATGTCTCTCATGTGTCACACTTTCATGGCTAGTGGTCACTGCTACCAATCATCTTGGACACAGATAAGAATCCAGGTGAAGTATACCAGTAGCAGACTCACACAACATCAGTGCAGGGTACCCCTTCTTTGTCAAGTATGTAACCCTGACATGTACAAGCCCCCTCCAGTAATATAGTCATAGTTCTCCCAGTCTGCCCCATACCATTACAGGTTGACAGACTAACATGTATGTATGTGCTACAGAAGCTATGAGCCATAGGTAAATGTAAAGTGAGGGAATCCGTAGAGTTTTGAGCAGTACTGTTGTGAAAAATAGAAGCCTATACAGTTGTTAAAGGACTGATTTATCTCCCCCCTACTGCATCAGTAATAATTATTCATATACTACGGGTATGTTGTTCTCAAAAACTATTGTTGGGACATGTGTTCTATTATTGTTCATATATTTAATTGGTTGCATATTAACATACCTTATTCAAATACCATTACTGGTAGCCTACTACTATCAACGTAACTTGCATGTTGTTAAAATTCTTACTGCTGTTCCATTTATGCATGTGTTTTGCTTGCTATGCAACTGTTACAAATCTGTTGGTTTGAGTTAATTGGAACACCCACGCATGCTGTTATAACTAATTTTGAAATGCTTTGTTCATGACTAACCACTATATCTTGGAAAACCACAACACCATAGCACGTTTGGGAAGGCCAATGCCTGTGGCTCTGCCTGTCTTGCCTTATTAGGCAGTGGCACCGGGCCCAAGCACGTCTGGGACTCAACTTGGAACATCCTCCTCTGCTGGTCCTGCACCACCTTTGGGTGGAACCGCCTCAGGTGATGGGCCCCCCCCCGGGTGTGGGCGTGGAGAGGAGTCCGTCATCCACAACATGCTCTGGGGTATGGTGTGTAGTATTATCCTCTCTGAGTTGGCTGGATGGCTGCGCCAGATGGAGGGCCGTCTGGCACACCTGGAGGGGCAGGCTGCCCCTATTGTCCAGTCCCCAGCACAGCCACCTTCAGGGCCGTGAAGGTGCAGTGGTGACTGCCCATGGGTAACTGTATCCATTTGGGGGTTATGGGCCTCTGATTCCCAACCATCCTCCCCGTCCAAGTTGTTTACCCCTTCATGTGTCATATACCTCCCCTGCCTGATGTCTTGTGTGTCTTACCTGTCTGCAAATGCAACCTATCCTACCCAATCTACCTCCACAAACATACCTACAGCCCTTCCCCAACATCCAACTTTCACCTTAAAAAAAAAAAACAAAAAAAAAGGGGGGGGGGGCATCTGTCCTGCAAAAAAATCATTGCCCCATACATGGCTGTACAATTCAACACCATGTGCAGTGGCATAAATCAATCTATAATCAAATTACTGTACAAATATATGTTGCCAGCACGCCTCCTTGTGGGGTGTGGGGCTGTAAATTCCAAATTTGCGACATCAGCCACAACTACTGCTGCAGAAGAAATGTAGATCTATGGTCCTTTCCTACACCCATCCTGCACATCCCTTGCTGCTTTTCCTAAAGGTTTACTCCATTTCACCAATTTCCCATCACCTTTCTTTTCTTTTCTTTATTTAAAATTAGCGTGGATGTAAGCGGGGATAAGAACATCTAAGTGAAGCTAAGAAGACTTAACCATCTGTTGACATCACTTAGCTTCATGCAAACCCACTTACAACTGCTTAAAAGTACATTAATCACTCTGTCTCCATCAACTCTTGTTCTGCCAGCAACAAAAAAAATTTGGCCTGCCAAGGCATGAACCCAGGACCCTATGCACTACAATCACAGCGATGTAACAATACAACATCTGAGTTGTGAGGATTTGTAATGCTTTTACAAACATATCATGCATTATAGTCACTTAACATGAATGAAAAAAGGCATAACTACCATTGTGCACTACAATCATACCTCTCAACTGTACAGATTTTTGCGGAATATCCAGATTTTTGCCTCATAATTTTGGTTAATTTCTCATATCATTGTGGTTTTCTAGCAAATCACTGGCAAATCACTCAGTGTTTAAGTAAAAAAATAATGACAGACATTTGAGTTTCTGACTTCATACCCTTCAGAAAATCTCTGCTAATGCAAACTCTGTTATTCTATCAACTTTCCAAGTTTGCTAGAATAATGTTTAAAATGTGCCCCTATTTTTGGCCTTTGTCCCCCCATTATTTATGGCTTTGTCCACATTTGTTGCTCTAAGAGGTTGAGAGTTATGACTATAATCACAGCAACATACCTCTACACCATCTGAGCTGTAGATATTTGTGATGCTTTTACAAATATATCATACACTATAGTAATTTAACATAAGGGAAAAATGTACAACTTTGGCAAGCCTTAAATCCAGGGCCCTTGTGCACTCTAGTCACAGCAGCTGACACTACTCCACATGAGCTGTGAGAATTACAAATGCAGGATGGTCATCCAACATTAGGTAAAAACCTGTGGAATTAGTAGTCTTATATATATATATATATATATATATATATATATATATATATATATATATATATGTGTGTGTGTGTGTGTGTGTGTGTGTGTGTGTGTGTGTGTGTGTAAATATATATATATATATATATATATATATATATATATATATATATATATATACATATATATATATATATATATATTTATATATATATATATATATACACACATGCACACACACACACACATACACACACACATATTTGTTGTTGTTGTGTCTTTCAGCTTTTTCCCAGTTAGGGGTCGCCACAGCGGAACTCTGGTCCACTAATGATTGGTAGTTGATTTTTACGTGCCGAGTTACCATCCTGATGCACAATCTTCAACGAAGGTATGCACTTCACGCATGTCTCCACGCAGAAGACGCTCTAGCTGAGAATCAAACTGTGTGTGCGTGTGTGTGTACTCAACCTCTTACTGCAAGACATCTGCAAAAAGCCTTCCATACTTAGGGGACAGGGGCCCGAAAAGAGGGACATATCTCACATAATGGTGTTATAAACTGAAACAGTTGCTGGTGTTACAAAATTTGTGGTAATATAACTTCTCTGAAGGATATGATATCTGAAACACAAATGGATATTAACATTTACTGACTTAAAGCCTGACATTATCCTACTGATTTCTCAAAAACAGAAATTGTCTGAGGAACAGACCAAACATAGGAGGCAAACCTCTGGGCATTCTGCGGACATCTGGACAGTTGATAGGTATGTCACAGACATATCACTGTCAGACATCAAGTCATGCAGAAAATGCATGTCCAGACAAACCCTATTAATCTAGCAATTGTCTATGTGTATAACAGCAATACTTACTTATAATCTGTACCTAATTCTGGGACTTTGTCCCCCATTTTGCTGGGCTGTCTCCACATTTCTTGTTCTAATCGGTATTTCCACCTACCTTTGTGAAGCTATAGCTCCCACACCTCCATAATTTCCTCCTCACAGGCAAGGAAAAGGGGCAAGGCCCACATGAAGGACTTTGTGATAGCACTGTGTTGATATGGTATTAGCTAATGGAAAGACAACACAGCTGCTCTTGATGCAATTATCAAGTGGGAGACACCAATCGGTGCAGAGGCCATCACCTGCTCATGAGCATTACCTACAAAAGTCAAGGTGCTGCCTATGCAAAACAGGTCTCACCCCATCTATACAAAGACAGACTGTGACTACACAAACCTAAACATTTGCATTATTCTGAGGAAACTCTTCAGCACTATAACAGCTATAACCAAACACCAACTCCTTTACAGGAACAGCACCAACTGGTAAAATTGAAGAAGTAAGATATCCAGGTGTCAAACCAAAGTGCAGAAATAAAACTTTAATTTTCAGCTTCACCAGTAAAAGCGTTAAAAACATACAATAAATCCAATATCTCGTCAAGCGCTTTCACCCGGGCCCTCCCAGGCTTTATCAAGACATTTAATTCATTTCCAGCAGATTCTTTTATACTGATTTACCCTACTTAATTACTTAATTAGTAATCAATTGATTGTGGAAATACATTGCATTTAAAGCCAAAGGGTCATTTTTTGTGTATCTGATACAACCTAATAATATTAGTTATTTTTATATATCTATTGTGTCTTAACCCATCTTTTATTCATGCTGATATTAGATGCATGCCCACAGATAAACCTTAAACACTTATATAAATATACTTACATTGTGCTTAAAAAATTCTGTTAAAAATCATACATTTTAAAAATCATGGATTTTAAAAAACATATTGTACAGTATATATACCATGCCTTATGGTGATAATAAATTTAGTTATTTATAAACCTCCAAGTAATTTCATTCACCAGTTGGCAAATTGCTCCACATATACAACAAAAAATTTATATATACAAATACTTAATATTTTTATAATTAATCAATTTTATATCAGTAATATGTCATTTTGTACATCTGCAGAATTGGTTGTACTGCAAGCCCCTTCTGACGAAACCATAGTATGAAATATTTACAAAAATGTGTATGTGTATACCCAAAACCTGGTGGAAATATGCATATGTCTACACCTTCTTAGTTTTTGTATCCCACAAAAGGTGGACATGCTCATTTATCACACTTTTCCACTATGTTATGTTCATGCTAAAGTTATGATCGTCTTGGTAAACTCCGTGTTTCACTGCCCCTAATACGGCCATGGACCCACCTTCATAATTCTTCCTTAAGCATTGACCATTTTTCATATTGTGATAATAATTTTGTAGTGTGTTGTATTTCATTACCTTTTATTATTTTATAACTTGGCTCTTCTAATTTTTAACAGGCTACCAATACTAATACTATAACAGCTATGGCAAACAATTATACATGTAATGGAATGCAGAAGGGAATGCAATAATGTGAAATAGGAAGTTAAACAACAAATCTCAAAAAGACTTGCTGGACTCACATGTTTCTGCCCAGCACCTACAGCCATTCCTGCTGGCCCTGTCTGCAGTGACATAGATTACAGGTTTGGCCCCTAAGTCACCCCAGAAAGGTCAGCTCATATATGACCACTACTGGAGTGTCTGTTGTCCAATACTGATTGTGACACTGCTAGGCTAGCTACCTGGGATGTTGTAAATATTCATATGTCACCTGTGTATGCTACTATGATACATATGCATGTCTTTCAAATGTATGTGCATAGTAAACATAGGGTATATGCACAGGGTATGTGCATAGTAAACAACTGGCGCAGAGGTGTGTGCTAAACTGTATGTTATATACTGAGCTCATACCTTTCAACTGTCCAGAGTTTTGCAGACTGACCACATGTTTGCCTCATATTTGTAGTCAGTGCCTCATACAGTTGTGCATTGTCTGGAAAATCACTGGCAATCCAGTAAAGACTTGAAGTCATAACATAATAGTCATGTATTTGAATGTCAGATGTCATATCCTGTGGAGTATTCCTGTGAATGTGAAACCGTCTTTGCTAGCAACTAAGTGTGTTACAGCTAGATTTATAAAGTGTCACTATTCTCTGGCCTTTGCCACCATTCATGTGTGCCTTTGTCCAGATGTCTTGCTCTAACAGCAGCTAGGAGTCTTAGCATGAAACTAATGTCATTGCAAACGTACCTTGTCCTGGAGGAGTCTGACATTTGTGCAGTCACTAACACCTGGTTTGCAGCTGTGGAGAGCACACTAACCTTGGCAGGTTACTCATCCTACCATACTTTTAGACCCCAAATGGAGGGCTACAAAGCCAAAGGAGGTGGAGTTCTAAACATTGTCATACATATACACAGCTCCAAGCTGGCCAAACAGTATGTTGCATTGTTGACATCCCAAGTGCAGTTAACTGTTGATAAAACACTTATTCAAATCATAGTTAGCTACAGTCCTCCAACTATGATCCTGGACACCCACTACACCTATCTGGACTTGCTTGAATCTGTCAAGATTCAATCCTCTACCATGTTCCTGGATGACTTTAACTTCCCAACCATAGTGTGCATGACGTATTCTACCTAAACATGAATGCACAGAGATTTTTCGGCTTTGTCAATGCAAATACATTGAATCAGCTGGTCAACACCCCTACAACAGGTGGAAATATCCTGTACCTGGTCCTAACCAACATGAGTAGCCACTGTAGCACCCCTACAGTGTCATCCTCCTTGTTAAGATCTGACCACATAGCCATGACTTTTGAGATCACCAGCTCCCCTAACCCCCCCCCCCATCAGGGTCAAACAAAAAACACTTTCTAAAACTGACTATAAATCTCCTCAAATATGTATAAGTAGCTTTACAGACACCATGCCATCATTTGGAACTAGTAGTAGTGTCCAACCCTGCACCACAATACTATGTGAGCACCTACATAGCTGTATGGACTCAGCAATACCTGACAGGACACAAATCATCTCCCTCAAGGTAGGTAAACCTCTGTGGTGGACAGCAGCAACACACAAATTCCATAATAGGTGGAAATAATTGCTGGACAGGACCAAAAAGGAGCAGGTGCAAATTGGAAGCAATGCCACCTTTGTCTGAACAAGCAAAGAAGGTCACAGGTGAATTACCCTAAGGCTAACTTTGAGTGCAAATTGGACAATTCCATCCAACATGGCCAATCACAAGGCCTTCCTCACATATGTCTGCAATCCCAGAGGCAACACCCAAATCTCCTCTGTAGTGGTGGTCAATAACACCACATACACACAGGACATAGATATAGCCTAACCTGCTGTAGACAGGTTAAGTGCAAACATCACCCCCCTGTCACACCATCAGTACAGATGGACATGCACAGCACCTGCCCCCCACCCCTCATCATCTGGAAGCAGGTCTGTGATTCCCTCTCAAAGTCAACAAACCAAAGTCTCCATAGGTCTGATACTATCCCTGACTGCATCCTACATGAACTCAGGTATGAGCTCTCAGCTCCATTACACACTGTAGTTAACCAAAGTGTGAGCACCAGTGTAATCCCATCTGCACAGAGGACAGCCACTGTCATCCCTATACACAAAGTGGGAGCAGTCCACTGACCCAGCCACACATATGCACAGCAGCATAACTAGCCTGTTCTGCATGGGCATGGAAGGCAATATAAAGGACCTCATTATAAACAGGGACATCGGCAACCTCAAAATGCTTGAGCCACACAGTGAGGTATTGGCAAAGGGAGAGCAGGACTGTTAAAACCTGGTCAACTTCTTTGAAGCGGTCAACAAACACAAGGACCAGGGGAAGATGGAGCACACTGCCTACATTCACCTAGCCCAAACCTCTGACAATAATACCAGGTTGCCATGATACATAAACTTACACAGCCAGGCATCAACCTGTATTTTACCAGATGGGTAACTAACTGAATCAGCCTATGTTGGTCTAACCTGACCATCACCAGCATGGGTGTCTGCTATCTCATATGCATGTCTGGACTCTCATACTGGTAGTGCACACAGAGTCATAGTCCTGTACATGGGGCAGCTGTTGAAAGGCTGAGCACAGCCCCTACCTGCGCAGTCTTATGAATGATAGCACTAGATACATAACACAAATACCACAGAGGTAATGTAGTTTTGCAGTGTCTGCCACTACTATTCAAGTGGGTGACA